>NW_027175898.1:2872500-2960000 GCF_023055335.1 Clinocottus analis
CCGTGTCCCCTCGCTCACCAAACACACAGTCCATAATCCTACAAAATCATACATCACAGTCATGATATATATAATTACCATCATTTGTAAATCCTCGCGGGAAGATTGCGGTAATATCGTCTTTTTCCAAAACGGGCGTGTGTTCTTTTTCCATTCACTTTGTCTTTTTCTCTTCTGCGTTTGTGTGTTCTCAAACTTCATTGATCAACTGCAGCCAGCTTGTTTCTTGCTCCCTCATTAGCTGGAGAACATATTCTATAATTAATAGCAGGCTGTTCA
This sequence comes from Clinocottus analis, assembly GCF_023055335.1. NCBI lineage: Eukaryota > Metazoa > Chordata > Actinopteri > Perciformes > Cottidae > Clinocottus > Clinocottus analis. The sequence continues at coordinate 2,872,780 of NW_027175898.1, forward strand.
TGGCGCACATTCATACACCTAATTTATTCCTCCTGACCTGAAGTATAAATAAAAATGGGTGCACAGCGTGTATATTTTGTGCTGTTCCCCTAATCACACGGTTAACTACTGAACAGTCGGCGCTCAGGATATGCTGTAGTGAGCGTTTTGCCGGGCGTAGGAAATACTGCTGTTCCATGTTCCCGGCCGACCTCACATGGTTTTTTATACAGTGTAGTCAGTGACTTCTCTGAAGAGCTGAGAAGTTAATAGACATTTCAGTTTTGATTTGTCCTTTCCAACTTATTTTGACTGGACAATGAGGAGTGGCAGCACCTCTGTCCAGTGTGCAGAAAACTTCCAATTGCTCATTGCTTATCATTGATTAGAGGCCAACTTTGTTTTATACTTTCGCCCCAAAAGAAGAAAAACAAAATCCATGCACGACCTCTTCCCTCCATTGAGCTCTCAGTACACAAAAGCCTTGCAGTGTCTTGTTTGGTTATCCACAGCTGTATTGTTTTGGTAGCTGACAGTCAAGGTTATGAGCAGGCGCCATGTGACAGTCTCGCTGATAAAAAGGAGAAGAAAACAAATATTCTTTTGCTGGCTCTTTTATCAAAAGATATCAGATATTAAAATATCAGTTTGTACACAAAGACTTTCTTTGACACACCAGGAGCATTGTACCCGAGCCTGAAGACCAGAGACCGCTTTCCTTTGACACAATCTCTGAAATACTCCCCTTTGTTGAACACACAGGTTCTCACTTCCAGCTCCTTTAAACAAATACAGCCACTTGGTCCGTGCCGAGGCATCCTTCAGCGTGCTTTGGAGTTCCTCCAATGTAAACACTTCCACATCCTTAATAGACGTATAGAACATGATTTGGTATAAAGAGGATGAAATTAAGGCAGCAAGGGAGGATGTAAAGGTCAAACAAACAGGACCGTCGCAAAGACACCACCATTAGTTTCCCATATGAGCAAAGTCAATGTTGTGCTTTTACTGTGGTAAAATAAACTACTCGAAAATAGTTAATAATCACACCAACAACACAACTTTTAAGCCAGTCAAAGTGTCAAACTAACACCAAACATAGTGGCCGTTAGTTTTTAATGGAGCTACGCTCTTGCTTATTAACATTAAAATGACAAGTCTATTTTTGTTCAAGTCCAGGAAGCACTTTACGGACTCCCTCATTACAGGAAAGCAATCCGTACATTATGAATGGATGTCGCGGTTGTTCTCGAAAGGACAGAAACAAAAAGCCAAGTCAAGCCGGAAGAAACAAAAAAAAGGTATAAAACTAAGATGCACGTCATCCTGGACAGCGAACAGATTTCTAGGTGGCGATGTTCCAACACTACAATGGCATGAATGGGTAGTATCAGTGAATGGGGATGATGCACTCATCGGTTTTCAGTGAATTTAAAGGCTTAATTACACACAATTACCTCATTAGCTATATACAGGACGAAGGATAAAGAAAAGTCACGGGTGACAAAATACTCCAACGAAGAAAAAGGCCGAGTTCAGTTGTGAAACTTCTTAAGAAAATCAGCTGAATGGTCCCGTTGCTTCAGAGCTGGACTGATTATACTCGGTAGCCAAAATTACAGTTTGTACGTGTGTGCGTGCAACTGTGTGTGCATGTGTGTGTGTGTGTGTGATAAGAGAAGAATAGTGTCTGATTAACCCATCCTCACCTCCCCACGGGTCTCTAGCCCCCTGGACTCTGTGCAATCACATCCAGTCTCCTCTCACAACCATTCATCTGGAATTAAGTTGTGAATTACTTAAATTACAGTCATCAGCTTTCTTGATAGTCGTATATTTATCAACCCCGACGCAGTGTAATGATACATTTGTTAGCCGGGGTGATTATATGTATGTAATACGTCAGTGTTACAAAGAGTATTGAAAAAACACGCATCTACAGAGGGGAACCGCAGAGAGAACAGGTGATTAATTGTTGGATATGTAAAAGATATTATGCAGTATGGTGCATAAAAATGCGGTTCAGCTATTAAAGCCTTTTCCATCAACACACTAACAAATTCTGCAGTCACAATTTTTTCATAAGGTTGCTGAGATTTTTCCACGAGCAGGTCCTGCTCTCACTTTAATTTGACCTTTTTTTGTGAACATCTTAAAGGACTACACTATAAAAATAATAGCTGCTGATAACAGTAATAAGGCAGTGAGTGGCTGAGACGTGGGGAAAAAAAAGACAGGAGAAAATGTCTGGCTGGAATAACTCACAAATCTCAAACAAATCCCTCACAATTGCTACAAGTAAGATGAAACAGGGAGACAAAAACCATGCTGACTGATTTAAAATGATGCACAACTTCGGTTCACACGACCATATGCCCATCGTCTGGTTTGCCAACATTTGGCCGAATGTCAAAAAAAAGTAATACAGTTCAGAAAACGCTCATGGCATCGACACCAGATTAGCACATCAAAGAGTTCCCATTACTAGATAACAAAATGCCCTCTTGACGATGGTGCAAGAAAACAAATAAAAAAGGGATCACCAACTGTGGATGCCATGGCAATCCATCCAATAGCTGTTGGGGTATGTCAGTCCTGACCAAAGCGCTGGTCCGACTCATGCTGCCAGTGTGGCTAAAAGTGAAGCCTTCAAGTCTGTAGTTGCGATGGTGCCCCCCTCGGTAACACGGGTTATTCTAACAACGAATGTGGGATTATCAAGAATCACAGAGATACTGACAGCCAAAGCCGCGTCCGTTGGGGAAGTCTCGTGTAGAATTAGCTTTGAGAGTTCTCTTCCTCTCTTCCCGTGCATGATTTCCCTTGTTTGATACCTTGTTTGCCTGGCTGCCTGTGGCTGGTGTGCTTAGCATCACTAATGGCATTGCTACCAAATGGATTACATTCCTATTAACACGTTGACACCGTCTCCCCAAGGCTTCATGACAAACTGGGAAATGGAGAGATGGGGTTGAAAACAAATACAGAGGGCGAGCACAGGCTTTTTGGATGAAAGACATAAAGAAGAGGGGCGGGGGGGAACGCTAACAACAGGCCAACAAATGCTAATACACATGAAAGCCTGTCCAATGTTAACACCTCAAGTCAAACACCAAAAGCATTTATTGCAATCCCACATGGTATTTGCGCCGGTAATTATTTGTAGCTTCAACACATCTCAAGTCTGATAAAGTTGCCGTTTGCCTGCGTGGTGCGTTACAAGGTCAAGTTTTCCGGTAAGGGTGAAATTACCTTGTGGAGGATTTGACCAGCATCTAAATCTCTGAACACGTCGGCTATCGGACTGAGGACAGATGAGCCTCTGGGGGGAGAAAGGATATCGTGGCGTATTCATCGGATGTCCAAGGCTTCCGTTTCCACGCGCTGCTTATCATTTACGGCCCGATGAGACACTTGGGACGCAGGACTGTTGGGCGTGGAGGGGGGACGTCATAGAAATTTCTTGTTTCACAAGCAGCAATTTTACCAGCTAATTCTAAGCTAACAATTAGCTAAATATAGCCGGTGGGTTCCCAGATTGTGTTTTGGCATTGCGTTACGCCTCGTACTCTCGCCACGCTGTCTCTACTTGCATTCAAACAAAGCTTGCTTAAACATGGTCAAGACTACTCGGGTTTACGAACAGAAACCAGAACGATGACTATTGCAAAATCCCTTTGTGCTGCTGCCTTCTCTTGTGCATATCAATGCAGAATCTGTAAATAGAGATGAACAAGCACCGAAAGACAAGTTCAGTTTGTTCTTTTCTATTTCCGATTCATTTTTGGTTATTTTGAAGTCCATATATGGTTGTGAACATCAAGTACAGTTTGTAGCAGTATGAACTGATTGGAAATTATTCAATGAAAGAAAAAAGACTAAATGTGAGGCTTTATTTCAAAAGTTGTCAGAGGCGCTAACACTATCCAGCTTGCTTGGCAATTTTCAATTTTGTCAGACGCAAGGTTTGTGTTGTCAAACTGTTAATTTTCCATGGCAGTATTTATGTGAATGGCTTCAGACTCAAAAGATATCCTTGGCTTTATTGTCGATCTGATACTTCCATAATCCTCATTGCCACGTGTACAATGTGTCCAAACAACCCTGAACGCTGCGTGACCTCAAATAAATAGCAGACATATTCCTGCACACAAACACACTTTCAGTGAAGTGTTAAACTTCCTGGCTAACAGAGATATTCAGTCTCTGGTGAAGGTGACAATGATCGACTGTGACCAAGTCAGGCAGTAACAGTGCAGATGATGATGCTGATGGTGATGAACTTAGTTAATGGAGTCAAGTAATGAATCAAAGTACACTGTTTGAACCCATCTTACTTCATTTGTATCCAACCAACACGCCAGTGCTAGACAATCACCAATCGCGGTATGCTGCTTTTTCTGCACACGTGCTGCACACGTGTTTTTCACGGCAGACATTTTTACTGTCCATAGCAGTAACACCTTACTTTTACCATACCTTTAAAGTGTTGTGCAATACTTAATATAGCATGGACACACATGGAATATAGCATTGTGCTTAAACTATAGAGTATAAAAAAGCATTACGTAAAACAAATGTGGTCTTTTGAACGAGTGTCATTAATGAAAAGTCAATGACAGTTGTATGACAGCCAACATTTAGTCAAAATATATGATAAGGAAATTGCTATTAATGCTTCCTCGTCACCAATCCGATAAGACTGAAGAACAAATGTGTTGAAATTGTCGGGAGAAGGGCAAGAAAAGATGCACTGGTACCTAACGGAGGGATTTTCATTGAGTTACATTATGGTGCATTCCTGCTCAAGTTAGTCTAAGAGTGTATTGGTGAAGGTAAATCATAACATCATCATGAGGCGTTCCCAGGTAATCTTGTAAAAGCTTTTCTTTTGGCAAGAAACTTGAACATGTTGGGTATTGACGGCCAAAATAAATGTGATAGGGGCATCTCTAAAAGTTATTTTTGCTCTTTTTTCTGCCGAGCCGCTCTGATTTAAAACAGTGGTACGATTTGAAAAGTGACTTTTATGAGTACACTTCTTATCACAGCCACAAATGAAAGCACAGATTAGTTTGATTATCAGAAAAACACTCATCATTGACCCATCTACTTTGAGGAATTATTCAGATAAAAAGATAGGAAAACAGCCCTGGTTCATAAATAAATGCATTTAATTGAGTATATATGAAATGCAAACAGCTAAGCCTCTAAAACACTTCAGCTCCTCGGACACTTTGAGCCAGGCAAACACTCAGAAACTCACTCCAGGGACTTTGGGTTGCTGCCACCAGGCCTGCATGTAGTCTCGAGCTTAACTTTTCCCCAGTCAGGGTAAGCTTGTCTTTGTCCACCGTTTCAACCTGACTGCCAACATAAAAGGTCAAACAATTACTGGCCCACCTTTCTGTTTCTCATTGCTCTTTTCAGCTGGCTGTGCGCGTGTGTGTGTACAGTCTGGTTGAATGTCAGCTTGTAGGTCACAGATTGCTCGTATAACAGTATTTGAAAGTGGCCCTTTTCCACTTTGTAACGTATCTCTCTCTCTCCGTTTCAAAACACTTTGGGCCTGACGTAGCATAGTTCACTTTCTCAGTTCAAAAGTTTTTATTCTTTGTTATCTTTGAGGTGTTTCTGCTCGAGTAAATGGCACGGAGGGTAAAAGGGCAGGGGATACAAAGTAGAAGGTGGAATGACACGTTAAGGAGGCATAACTTTAACCCTGCTTACAGTATGTTCTCCCGCTTTCTCCACAATTTCTACACTGAGATAATACGCCTGCAGCAATCAGGCTTCAGAAAGAAATGACAATTTTCTGTGCAAACGACCCAGATACAGTACGACAAGATTTCCGAATCTTGTTAAACATTATTCCAGGCAGGTTTAAAAATACCAGAAACAGTACTGGATCAGCTTCAAGGGAGGGGAAAAAAATCAAAAAGGGAACTAGATGGAGGTGGCTGACGCGGGTCTCGTGGCCGGGCCCAGAAGACTACGGCGGTGCTCAGGGACAGAGGCAAGGCGGGGAAGTCTCATCGGGCAGGGTCGGCAACAGGAGAGCAGTCGGAGAGTGATAGCTGGAGGGTCTGGCATGAATCCGCAGAACGATCTGGCAGTAAATCTTCGTCTTCTTCTTTTGTGGTGTTTGACAGCAGCTTGCATCCTTTTTGTTGCACTACAGCCGTCTTCTGGTTCCCAACTCCTCCACTTTCCCCAACCAGTTGTTTTGGTCAAGCAGCTTCTTCCCAGCTTACTTGATCCCCACTCTTAATATATTCCTTAGCTCTCTTCCTTTTATCCTGTGTCCCTCTACTTCTCCCAGCATGCGCCTCCTTTCTGAGCTGTATCTCGTACAGGTGGTGATGACATGTTGCACACTTCCTGGTGCCTGGCAGTGATCGCAGACCGGTTGGATGCCTTCCTATCACATGTAATGTGCTGTGTGTAGATTGCTGTGTCCAACTCTTAGTCTTGCCACTGACACTTCTCTCCCGTTTCCTCCCCTGTATCTTGCACCGTTCACTTTACTCTGAATTGAACGTAGGTGTCTCCCCCTCGTCTCCTGGTGCCATTGTTGCTGCCATACTCTGATATTTTTCTTGATGATGCGCTTCCCCTCTGCCTTGGATAGCTTAATATCTACTTGTACTTTGTTTTCCTTTAGTGCTTGCTTGGCGAGTTTGTCCACTTTTTCATTTCTTCTGATACCTACATGAGCCGGTACCCTTCTAAATATAATTGCAGTGCCTCGTTCGACTGCTCGAGTGCATTGACATTAATATTACAGATCAGACCTTCTGGCGGTGGGTGTGAGTGAAGCTGAGAATTTAAATATTCAAGGAAACAGGTGTCGCAGCGTGCGCAGGTGAGAGTGATGGAGCTAACGAGGTGGGTGTGACTATCAGGATCACAGGATGAGCCGATTGGGCGAGTGCAGCAGTGAGCAGGTGAGAGCGATAGTGCTGACGAGGTGTGACCAGCAGGTGTGCTGAATGAACTGATTAAAACTGGAAGCTCAACTGTGATCATTTCTCACAAGTACTTCAAACCCTCAAAGTATTGCCTTTATTTTATATCCTGTCCCATGTAACGTAGCTGGAGTTGAATTAAATTAAAATGTTGTATTAGTGGTGTGTTATTAATGGGCATTGTTGATTAGATTTCTGATTTTATAGATCGCACAATCACAAATGTCAAAGTAAGTTTCTCTTTGAAAAATAAATCCTCAAGACTACATCCTGTTTCTCCTTTCTTCTTTCACCTCCATTCAATTCTAGTGAAACATCACATTTCATTTAGCTGACGCTTTTTTTCCGAAGCGACTTACATTTTTGCTCGCTTTCATTCTGCTTCAAAATCTATGACATGTTTGTGTTTATAAATTCTGGGTCGCTACACCCTGCGCAACACGTTCGACAGTGACACAAACTGAAGCATTCCCGTCACCGACCTGGGGGAATGACACTGACTGGGCCGTAACCCATTTTTAATTAAAAAAAAATATCTGATTCGCTTGTATCGGCTGGTCCCGAACTAATGTAAACTCACAGGTCTTTAATCCTGGTCCTCGTGACCCGGAGTCCTGCAGGTTTTCATTCCAGAAACTTAATCTGTGACTGATTTACACCTGGCACACCAAGGCAACATAATTACACCTGATTTTGCCCGAGTGGACAACCTTGCAGTGGCATCTACGTGCCGGAAAAGCTTGAAAGCCACAATTTCTAATTGCAATTTTTATACACCCTGTATTTTGTGTGTGTGTGTGTGTGTGTGTGTGTGCGTGAAAAGAGGCCGCATGGACATTCTAGCATCAGCTGGTGAGTTCATTTTAAAATTGACTGGTGGATTCTTGTTAGCCTCTCTCTCCTTCCAGACAAAATACTAGTCTCGGGCACACGATGAGTGACCTTTGTGCGTATATAGCTTTGCAGTTGGTCGAGCACGGTGTTTATTGGGCATGCTGAATTGTGCCGGGTATCTAAGGCATCACTACACACACACACACTTGCACACGGTGGCCCTCTGCTTCTGCGTGTAATTGCCTGACTGTCTGGTCGGTTGGCTATCTGAGGGAAGACTGTTTGCCTGAGTGATTGGCTTAGCAGCTGACTGATCCACTAATTGAGTAGCTCGGTTTGTGAGCGACTGGCTGGCTAAACAATCCCGACACGATTGGATGGCGGCGAGATTGACGCACTATACTGCTGGACTGGTAAAACCAATATGTGTTGTTTTTGTCAAGACAAAACTTTTGGGAATGCAGAGTGTGTGTGCTTATCGTCCATTTCTGTGTAATAGAACATGCCCATTGCCACGGGGGCGATCGAGGTTCAGATCCCATCGTCCTAATTCCTAGTTCATGCCTCTTTTTTTAGTGATGCAACAGGTGTAATTGATCACATTAATGATGGTCCCATTGTGTGCGTCACAATCATTCCAGTGAGCCAGCATGTGTCGACCAGAGGCCAAACGAAATGGAACGAGGCCATAATGAATGTCATCTACCCTGCGGTGACATGTCAAAAGGGCTGCTGGAAAACGGGGCCGAGTGTGATTTGTCACTGCCTCTGTCGTTTTCGATCAATGTTAAATCTGTCAATCTGAACCTTCGTGTGGGCAACATTAATTGCATTGCTGGTTAACCAAGGCAAAGATTAACTTAGTTAGGAGCCTTCAAAATAATTGTTGACCCCAGACGTAGTTTTACATATACTGTAGTTCTGTATGAGGTTAGAGCTAGTTTCATTGAGATTGCCTTTGCAAAATGTGGTGTTTGAGTGCTGTACTGTTTTCATATGCAATCTAAAGCAAACTGATACACAGCAGGGTTTCTTCCAGCGTATTGCTAAGCCCGGCACCCTACGTTGAATCTCTCCTGGGTCCAACAATAAAACAAATGTATGTCTTCACACTGGCAAAAACTCTCGTAGGACGAGTCAATAAATCTATAAAGTTTATTGCATAATAAAAATGAATTAAACTCATCTTAAACAGAAGAACTTGCTTTGTCTCAAAAAGCGGTTTAAAAACTAGTTTGGCCTGTCGCTGTCAAGCCAAACACACCTGGCTGTACTCAGGTGACGTCTACATATAGAGTTAACGCCCCCTGATGTCATCAATATCTCAACATGATCAACAGTATTATTTCACAGTTGTAAGCGTAAACATTTCAAAGTGGTCCCATTTGATTTCTTCCCACAGTGTGAATGTCATAAGCTGACAGGAAGTGAACAACCCAAGCCGTTGCCGATGCAATTCAAATGCAACAGTCTGTAGGCTGTAACCAGGGAGGCACGATCCAATCAACCAGGTCAGTCTTAACGCACATATACAACATATCTAAGTTATTAGGTGTAAAGAGAGCACTGGAGGTGAAGATCAGGTGTCTGGCTGCAGCGGGAGGAAGTGACAAAGAGCTGCAGTGAGTGGTATTCAGCGGTCTTCACAGGAAGTCAGTCACGTTAACATTTACGTCCCATTGCAATTCCATTTCAATGGTCGATTAAAAGAAGAAATGCATCGCATCAATCATTGCTTGAAATATCCTCACAATGGTATGTATTGCTGAGAAGAGGCAAAGCAGGAACGTATGCTTCATTCCCTCCAGGGATTTGTCAGATAATCGGACGGAGAAATGCTTTTTTTCCCTGCATCCTTGACGCCAATAAGAGCCTGTAGTTTATGCAAATATTGAGCATGTTGTATTCTCTTTTCCCCCATGATCTGGCACATCTCAAATGAGCTCATTGAAAATTTAAAGAAGAATAATCTAGCTTGCCTCAGGTGATCCACATTTGGATTATACTGCTGCTATTGTGGTACCCCAAACCCAGAAAGAATGATTGCCTGCGTTTTGTGTGTATATGTGTGTGCGTGTATAGATAGATAAATAGATAGATAGATAGTTTAGATTGCTATTTAGTAGAATCATTGAGACATAGATGAATGATTCATGGTATATACTGTAGTCAGACTGGGCTGCATAATGGCTAGCATGGTTGGTTTCCTGATTAAACCACGCTTGAAAGAAGAAGAAAAAAGGAAAGTGGACAAAACAAATGTGTCTTTCTCTGATTTCTCACTCAGCGTTCTGGTCCAACCGAGCCATCTGGCTTCCATTTTATGCGAAATGCAGCCTGTGATTGGCTGTCCGTTTATTCTAAATGGTGGGCTTTGACCGGTTTGACATTTTACTCTGAACAACAGACACTGATTGGTGAGGGAGCTGATCCCGGGCCCGGCCTGATATCCAGCAGGCCGCGAATCAATGCACACACAGTCTGGATCGCCAATACCTGAGTCGAAAAAGCGTGTTTTCTTCACGGCTCTGAGAGAGGGACAGCGGAGCAACGGAAGCACAGGGAAGGAAAAGAAAGATGACTGGATGAAGTGCGGATATAATCAACCTCTTTCTATATGTTCGTATTAAGCATTCACTCTGCTGCATTTTTCTCCCTCATTTGCATATCTTCATTTTTTGAGAGATGAGGAGAGAGACTGAGATGGGAAATGAACGAAAGAGCTGATTTAGCATGCGAGTGCAACAGCATCACAACAGGGAAAAGCTAAATTGAAATGTCATTTTGTATTCATCACAAGGCAGTGATGGGTGTGTGGGAGTGTATGTGTGTGAGCAATGGGTTGGTTGAGCATTATGGAGTGTTTAGTGTGTGTGTGGGTGTGTTTGTGTGTGTGTTCACATATTTACCTACAGGAGTTTCCGACCCCTCCACTGCTGTAAATAGATATCCCCTTTATGATAGATGGCCATGGCTCAAGGATGCATGTCTCTTTGTTTGTATGTCGCTTGGCAATTCTTTTAAAGAAAATCAATTTATTGGTTAAGATATACCAACAACCTGACACATACGTATGCGCCACTGGCCCAAAGCCATGCCTTGCACAACATTCCTGCATGGAAACACGGCCCAGAGGGATCCCACGATGGCGTAATGATGTGAAGGCATGATAGTTGAGATTACTCAGGATTACTGAGGCTTTAAGGCCTTTGTGTACGTTAGCTAAAAATAAAAACGTGTTTCAATACATCACCATGAGTATTACGTGTCACAGGTTTTCTAACAAGAAATTAATGAACAAAGAGTTAGTAATGAACAAAGGGGACTTTTCTGTAAAATATGATACACGCTCTCATACTCTCAAAACAGCAACACGGTGCGCCTACTGAACTATTTTACCTGGAATAAAACCGGCTTTCATCCATCAAAAACATCTAATATTTGTACGTGACATGACAATGCATTTGATCTTGCAGAGCACTGACAGAGCAATAAGCAGCTTTGGAAAGGATGTGACAGTTATATATTTTTTACGTCAAACTAATAAATAAGAGATGGATATTTGACAGTTTCACAAGACAAGGTGTATGCGCTGACAAGCTATGAAAAAGAAATGTCTGCTGTGGAGTCATTATAAATCATCACATATGCCGTTACGACCATTGTATTCCCATGTTGTCAAATATGGCAGCTTGGACAGACTACAATGTTCTAGGTATGGCAGGAGAAAAGGAGGAAGTTGAGTGACGGAATATAAAATGTGATGAAGTCCACGTAGGGACGAGGTCTGGTTTGACAAAATAAAACACAAAATTACAAGTCTTTTATCCAGTAGACTGGTGTTTGTGTCCCGTGTAAAAGTCTTGGGCCACGTGACTTATTTTACATAACGTTACATTGCGTATGTAACACAGCCGACTTAACTGTTTATTACGAAAGTTAAGATATCGTAACCCAAACCACGATCTTTCCCCAAACGGAAGCGTTTGTTGCCTAAATTTAACAGGGCAAGTTTATTTTGAAAAGACAGGGTACGCGTGTAATGAGCGAAAAACCTCCGCATGCAAAACTGACCACTAGAGGGCTGTGAAGAGCGCCGTAGTTTGGCTCATCCGACCGTTGACCGACGTATTTGAACGAGCTTTGGACAAGCTTTTATCGTCCTGTCATCTGACTACTCACCCCATATGTGAGGTGGTAAGTAGTCTGTTTGTATTTTGCAGCATGGTGTTACTGTTTTAATCTGTTTATCACTTGTAGATCCACCTGTTGCTGTTATTCTGCCGCCTCCATTTTTTCTGCTTTTGCTTGTTTTGCATAGTTTGGTCGTGATCACTTTTGTTGTGGACGTTTTGGCTTTTTTTTTTTTTTCATTATTCCTTTAATAAACTTCTGGTTCATTACCGATATTTGGCCAAAGACATGTCTCTGGCCAAATATCGGTAATAGATCTGTGTCCCTAAACAACTTCAAAAACTATCTTAGGGTTATTAAAACTTCCATTTCTTGGAGTGCAGGTCCACAGGTGGCGTTGTCGGTTCCCCTTTCATTCACCCTTCCCCTTAAGTCCCCGTCCCATTAAGGATCACTGTAAATCCACATTTATATTCACATACATGCACAAGGAATACAGTGATTACCAATACGGGATTGTTATACCCCCCCCACCCCCAAGAGACAATTAGCACCATGAAGGGCTCTTCGTCTCTGCGTGTTTGCGCGACAGATGACATGCACTAAAGCTCAAAGTCTTTTTCTCACTGAAGTCATCGTCGCCACAGATGGGAGGAAGGAAGGGACAGATTTACATGACAGAAAATCACATGTGAGTGGAAGAAGATGAAACAAAGCAGAGTTAGTGTGCGTCCTCCAGTCATCGGTGTGAAATTAGATCAGATGAATTGTTTCGGCGGATTTGCCTTATTTTCTTCCTCCTTCCTGTCATCCTCCTCCGTGCTTTATTTTCCCTCCTGTCACCCTGCGTGACAAACACTGACGTGAAACAGGAGGGGGAAATCTAGTCATGGCACCAGGCTGGTATTAATACGACCCAGCATGACAAGAAGGTGCAGGGAGCGGAAGTTCATATCGGTGAGAAAACAATGCGGTCCTGTGTAAAAAAAAAAAAAATGTGTATGAATGTTAAATCACCTCCTTCCAATGACAAATGTATTCACAATAAAAGTCATGATGTTGATGCTTCCAGATTGGATCCGATTTATTTAGGATGGCACGAGGAGTCTGGTCGAGGAAGAATTTCAGACATTCAGATTTTTGTTTTCCAAGTAAAGGCCTCCTGCAGTCTGCCGGCTGACAAAAGAATTGTGCCGATCTGGTCCAAAAACAAAGACGGAGAACCATCTCGAAGGCCTTTTTTAAGACCACAGACCAAAGGACACAATCTTTCTGAAGCCTTCCTCAGGAGCTCGGGCTTCCTTTCCACTTGCTATCAGTGGTGCTAATTAGAGCCTGTGTGGAGAAACCACAAGAGAGACACATATGCATTGGCTACAGCATGGCCTGCTTGTTAAATACAAGGAAAAATACAGAGGGGACAATTTACAGAAGGATTACGCGCACAGTGCATTACTTATAAATCAGGCGAATGTTGTCAAACATTAGTGAGACTGCTGATCCGGGGGGGAAGAAAGAAAAACTAAATAGCTGTGAAACGTGTGCACGGTACGTATTAAAACCAGTGCCTGGACACAGAGGGTGCTGCGGCGCTGAAACCAAACAAGAATGTATTAAATACATAGATAGAAAATGACGTTGCATCTAATGCTGTGACATTGGCGCGCCAGACACCAAACAATGGGAATCATAGTTGGCCATATTCATTTCACACAGCGGCGGGGATTACAGTCGCATAGGTCGACACTGTGGGTTATTAGTGCTGGCTCTGGCCAAAGGGGACGAGACATCAGCCTGAAAACGGGGAGGAGACGCTGAGCGCGGACAAAGGCCGGTTTCTACCGTCCTCACGAGGCGTAAAAAACTCCATCACAATGACCCCATTTGCAAGAAAAGGGGATCGAAGTAACGCCGAGGGAGCGAAGCAGGTTATTAAAATGGGTACGCTCGCAAACAAAGCTATTTACGAGTAACTTCAATGGGGAATTCCACTCAGCTCCAAAACTGTATGGGCATGTTTCGCTGCAGCTTTTGTGAAGCGGACCTTGCAGCTAGAAGTGTTGGCGACAGTGTGTCCAGCGGCCTCATGAATACCTTCATGTACTGGTCAAGATGTTTGCCACAAAGAAGGGTGACTTTAAGATTGTTTGGGTTTTTACTTTGAAACTAATTGACATACATTTCATTAGCAGTATTTAGCATGCACTGTACCTCAGCTTACTGTCACTGAAGGATCTTCTTATAGTTGTCTGACTATAAAGAAGAGCAACGATTTAGTGACATTCTCACAACTAAATTGTGACTCTTGAGCATCTAAATCCAGAATGGATTTCCTTTCTGTCTCATAATTCCACTGCATAATATCTATATATTACTATATCTTAATAGCCCCCAACGTTTACGCCCACTCCGACGGTTGTGACAGCGTGTTGGATGGCATTGACAAACTCTGGGCTTGAGTCCGTTGATACAAACGTGCCTTCGCTGTATTTTCCTGCCACATCTGTCCGGGCCTTCAGTGGTTCTGACTGTGGAGCCGATGTTGTGATAGAATATTCTATGACCTACGCCCACGCTGTCACAGATGGGGGACAGGGATCACTAATGAATGAAATGAAAGGCGCAAAGTACACTGATGGATCGCCACATTTCGCCGAGGAAGAAACAGCTGACGCCCGCATGAAGTTCAAGCCTCCCTTCTCTCTGGCTCTTGCAGACCTCTGCCACACAGTGTGACCTCCACGTTAGCCCTCTGTGCTGTTGTGAAAGTACGCTGTCAGGTACATGTCTCTTTTTAACGCAACAGCTGGAGGCACCTGGGACTCACTTTGCTGCCATTCCCACCGACGCAACATCCATTTCTCACACCACACTCGCCGTCTGCCACTGATGTAATCGTTTTCCTATTTGTTTTGCGGTTTATTACCTTCAACTTCATTTGAATAAATGACTTGTGTCTGTCGTGCCCAGTGGCTTAAAAGGATGAGCATAGCTCCCTGCTTTTAAAATCTGTTAATTTGGAAAAAAAATAAGTATGTACATTTGTGATTTAATTCCACCCATGAGAAGGTCGGATACTCACCAGTACAAAATACAGACAGTATTCATGTTTGGCCCCCCCTGCGTACCATCACTGCAAACCACCACTTTAAGCACTAATAAATGTGGGCATGCATGTTGCATTTACTTAACGCATCAGGCTAGTTAGCAGCTTGTGCTGGCCAAACAAGCCCCTCGGGGAGGGGAAATATGCTGCCGCTGGTCTGCAGTGCAGTGTGGAGCTCGCTTCAGCTTAGAGGACTGCAGAGGCAAAAGGTCTGGTTGGTAAGTGGCGTGTCCCATTTTTCTGCATTTTCTCCTCCTTTTTTGTTTTAATTAGCTGATTGGTTTGATGTGAACTGTTTGGCAAAGTGACAACTCCTTTCCCCGTGTCCTGCTGGTGGGGGGACATCTACTTGTGTTCGATGCGGCATGAAATGATACCGCCGTTGTAATTATTTTTGACTTTGACTGGAGTTGGTGTTGCCACCGTGCACCTGGGTGTTGGCAACTCAACTAGGACTGAAATCCTAATGCTGCACTCATTAAATTATTTAAATGGCCAATGGATCAAAGTTCTACTTAGTAATCTGAAAGGTACGGCTTCAATCTGCAGAAATATCCTGCAGTCTGAAGCTCCAAGGAGCATTTTTGCATCTTTTAGTTGGTTATTTTGGATGTGCAGCAGTGTTGGTTCAGCTGAACACGCCACCCCTCCCCTCGCTAATAAAATGCAAAGTAAAGAGTCTTATGAAGTTGCCATAGAGTATGTGTGCAGCTTTCAAACAGCAGATGAAAAGAAAGCAAGAGACTAGCTAAAGACACGTTTCTCTGGACCAAAGCATTGCTAATACAAATGTAAATATTACATTTAAATTTCATAAAAGCTGAATTTTTGACACGTAGTCTGGTCGGAACATCCTGGCTTTATACGTTTCACACGAGCCAGACCAGGTGGACCAGGTGTGACTGGGTTAAAGCAGGCGTAAGTCATCGCATGTGCGTTGGCGGCTCTCTTTAACAGAAGGTGGATTACATGTCTACTGATGTGGACAAGAGGAACTTTACTGACGGAAGCAAATCATACAATGTGTTGAAACAGAAACCAGGTCGCTGTAATAAAACGGTGAGAAAAAGACGTGGCAGACAATTTGGCAGACTAACTGGATTAGTGGCCAAAAATATTAATTTACAAACCGCTGCTCTTGAAAAGGTCATAATTCTAAAAGGCAAATAATTAAAGTATCTTACCATTTGCGCAAATTAACAAGGGAAAGTTAATATATTACTCCGGTAGCTTGACCATGAAAACTATATAGATTATTTACGACCACTAATCCACACAATGTTTGAATGTGTGTGTGTGTACAGATATTTATTGTGTGTGTGTGTGTGTGATACTTGATTTTTTTTTTGTCACCAACTGTATTTGTAGTTTCTAATGTGTGCTGGACAGACATCCGACCGTTTTGGTGTTCAGTAATACACGTAGACGAGAGGTGTCGTGCCAGCCTCGTGGCGATGCTTATTTAGCCCATAATGGATGACAAGTCCGTGATGTGCTCCTCATCGAAAGCATCCTATTTGAAACCCAGACACTGTACATCCTGAGAGCCAATCTGGCAACATAGTGAGTACCTGAAGGACTTCCACATCATGCACAATGCCTGCTGCGCTGAAAAGTGTTCACAAAATGTCAGATTATTACAGCACAAAAAAAAAAGAAACAGAGTTGGCAGAGTTCAAAGTCAAACATCACATAATAAACCTGCAGACCTAGATATGGATGTAAAAAGAAAGACTGATAAAACTTGAAGCGGGGAGGTGGTGATCATTGTGACGCATAAGTATGTAAGCATGTTTTAACACAATGCATTCATCATTGTTATTTTGATCTCTTCTAGACTTCTAACCAGTACTAACCTTCATTCAGCGCTTTCTCAACAAGTGCAATAACGTATTCATCAAACCGTCTAATATGAAAAACATCAGAGTATTAGTGTTTATCACATGAACAATACAAACAATAATTATTGTCACAATGCGGAAATTCTGATAGTTCTTGAGTTAATGACACTTTTGACTTGTGGTATTTTGGAGAAGGCTCGCTGCACAGAAAACGTCTCATAGTAACTTCTGTGCGGCTAACGGTTAAATTCAACCGGCACAACTGTAAAACCTGTGCTTCGTCCACCGTCTCGGTTTTGTGAAGTAGCCCCCGGGTGGATGAAAACACAATCTGCTGTGCAAAAAAAACTGCTCGCCAAAGAAAATTAGGAATCATAAGTTCTTAAAAAAAATAAAAAAAATTAAATACCTGACATAAAAGGAGGCTCTCAATGATGTAGTTTATGCGTTTTTTTCCAAAAAAAATGGGCTGTGAAGTCAAACATTTCCAAGGCAGGAAAATAACATATAATCAAAATGTCCATAAAGGGTGAAAACAATAATTTATGAATCTGTATGCTCAGTAAGTTCCACAAAAGTGGCACTTTTGTGGAACTATATACACACAGTAGTGTGTACATATATACATTTGACAATATATATATATACATATATATATATATTTTAAATGAAGATTGAAATGTGACCATGTTGATGAAATTGCATTCTGTCACATGATAAAAACCAGGAGCCGTGTGAACATCCACGGCTGTCACACACTCAACCAAGTCAACCGACAGAGTGGAGCAGACAAGAAGGACGGGGCTGAACCAAAGGAGTAAATTAAATATTTTTCCAAGAATAAATCGCAACCAAAGGCTGTCACCTGATAAATACAGCTGTACTTCCCCCCTCCCATCCCCTGGATCCCCTACTGCAAATCTGAAGCTCATTTCTAGTGCGGCCGTGGCTTTTGAAGATAATGATACTCCCTCGAATGAATTTCATTTCAGAGGAGCTTTGAAATTGCGCTGAATCCGTGTGGAAATACATTCCACGCAAGCTTTCCACTTCAACATCGGGTCCGCTTATGGGAGCTGACTCAATCCTCGAGAGCGCCCGACAGTTTGAGGAGTTTATTAGCAAGCACACACCTGCGGTCAGCGCGCAGACTGAATGAATATTAACGACGCGATAGATCGCATCTCGTTGCCTTTCACGGAAGTATTAGTGTAAAACCTCATTAGAATGCAGCGCTCATTAAACGTACGCGAGCTGCGTGGGGAAAAAAAGAAAACCCTCATTGGTAGTCACCAGACGACCATCGTCTCAACTTTTAAAGACTTTAAATGCGTTTACCTGCCACGCTGATTTGAGAGTTCTTCCCATATGCGGAGAACTAAATGGTGAGGAGGGATGGGAGGTCTTTCTGCAGATGGACACGAAAGAAAACTTCCAAATACTTTTCTAGATGCTCTGTGGCCATTGCCTCTTTCTTTTTGTTGTCACTGCTTAAAGAAGGAGAAGAATTATTTCAATTATTTGTTTTATTAATTCAAATTCTATGCATTCGATTAAGTTGATAAAAAAAGTGGGCGTGCCTGGAGTTGATGATTTTGTCTTAGTTATATCAGAGAGAGAGAGAGAGAGGTATCATGTAACTAAAGAAAATGTTTTCTTCGTTTCAGTGGGTTTTTAAAGTCAAATATTGAATAATTATCTTGACAAAATGAACAATGGGCACGGACGCAAAACAAAGCCAGACGTCCGAGCGTCTCATGACCTTTACATATGAGATCCAACCTCATCGGGCTGATCTGCTTGTTAATGTCTATAGATTGTTGATTCTTCAGAGATCACAAATTCACACGAGAATCCATCTTGTGGGGGGGGGAACAACATTAAGATAATCATAACATTTCCAGACTTCAATTATGCCTCAATCACTCAATATCTTGACCCCCGAGTTCAAACATCACTTGGAGGAATGAAGAAAGCCCTCTGGGACCAATTGGCTTAACAGGAAAACCGCGGATTACATCCGCTTAACCGTTGAAAACACCTACGAGGAAAGCGTCACACGCAGACATCTGCAGGGGCGTGAATAATGTGGCATAAGCTCCCTGCAGAACGCTTTTTGACACAGAATTACCTTTTTTTTCTCTCTCTGACATATAGGAACTTACAGAAGATATGCTATTTGTACGGTATGAGCAGCACAGCAGAAACTACACACACACACACCCTACGGTCATCTACACACAAACGAAGCACACAGTTCATCTTGGTGGACTGTCTCCAGCCATGCAGTGCATCGTCGAAAGTGTGTTTCTTTTAATTCCCACGTAGCGTGCACATAAGTTACTTCACAAAAGAGACAAGACCTCAAGAATTACATTCACAACTGCAATCATTGCACGGCATTGCCAGTGCAACGGGGTTGTTACGCTGGCTTCTTGAATAAGACATGCCCTTTGGCGGCGGCGGCGGCGGCTAAATCTCCACCCCGAGCCGCTCACTTCAGCGCTTCCCTTGTATTCATCCCCGCAGCGGCGCAGTGCCACCACAGAAAAGTCGAGCGTCGCGGGCTCGCTTCTCACACCATCGTTATTAACCCGGCGCTGTCTCGGGTTTCACTGGGAGTGATGTCACCAGGGTGCTGTGGATATGTCGTATGCCCTCGTGAAGTGATGTTCATGTTGAAATGAACTGGATGCATATTTAAAGACTGTGTTAGATTCTCTGTAGCGTGGCCATCTTGTCTCCTACCGGTAATCCTGATTACCACGACTGTTATAGTCTGTGTACGGGCAATGAGCTCGATGCGTAATGAATATTCAGAGGACGTAACTCTGTTTTTTTTTGTTAAGTAAACTTTTTGAAACAAAGTTAGAAGAGTCATGCAAATGCTCAACTTAGCACAACGGTCAAAAAACTGTCTGAGCGCTAACCTCACCTGAGCGAACTAGGTGACGACGTAGTCAGCAACTTAATTAAAGGAGCATTTCAAGACATTTTCACACATCCTTAAAACACATATTGAGACAGTCTATCATGGCTCTTATCAGGCGTTGCCAGCAGTGGGGTAGATTGTGACCAATGTAGCGACGCATATTAAACATGGAGAAATTTGTCCACCGGATTTGTGACGACAACCTTTGAGTCACCGTTTTTTTGTTGCAGTCCACCTTGTTGTGAAATCATCCGTCCGCATGGAGACGTGACCAAAGGTTGCGTCATGTGTGATAACACGGAGCCAACATTTCATATCGTCAATGTTTCATCGATTAAACCGATTAGTTGTTGCAGCGCTCGTTCCTTTAATCTACAATTATAAAATACACAATGTCGGATTGTTGGTCGCACACAACCAGATGTTTGGAACCTTAACTTTGGGATTTGGGAAACAACGAAGAGCGTTTTCCTGACATTCTGACAAACGCTTAATTAATCCTGAAGAAAAATGATGGATGGGTTAATCCAAAATAAAAATAAAAATCAGATAAATGTCAGAGTATCCTCCGTCCCACCACATCAGCAAAAACGCCGTCATAAACTCCCCACTTCCGGCTGGCCTAACGGGACCGCAACGGGCTTCTGAAAGGACACCTTTTGGAATCTGGCGGCTTGCCCGGACCCGACCACGGCGGAGAGCCAGATGTCAAAGGGCAAAGCGCTTCAGATCACACTCACCGGACGAGACAGCCGGGCAGAGGAGCGCGGCAGCCTGAGCGGCTACCTGAGTGCAGCTGACACACAGTTTGAGTGACTCGCTCGGGCGGCTGAACGCAATCGGCCGAGTGAACAACATGTGACTCGTCCCCATGTAACTGTCACCGTGAGATCCAGAGGAGACGTTCAACTTGTTCTTTCAGAAGCCCCTCGACATCATCAACTCATGTGCGCCTCACATCCTGCTTTATTAGTCCGAGCACTTGCAATTTGCTGCGAGTATCTACAGTCAGTTTCTTAATGAGCATCTGTTTGACGTCTTTTAGTGTCAATTAGACGCAGGACCAAAAATCACTTCTATTCGCGCGCTGTTTCATGTCGAAAGTGCAATGATCTGCAATTGGCTCTACGCAGATGCACTCGCCGACATGTAGGCGTTGATTTATGATGATTGCTTATTAAAATGTAAAGACGTTGGAGTTAATTTAATCCCAGAAGCAACATTGTCACCATCCGTTTGCTATTGACAGCTCATTTACCACTGCCAGTGTTAATATACCTCCACATCCAGCAGAGTTCATTTGCCAGTCTGTCTAGAACGACAACAGCTCAGATAACAATAATAACACTTTCTCCATCATCATTTGTCAGTGACAAACGCCAGCAGCTGACAACACTCATCACCCCTCATTACATCTGGACACGTCGAGACGCATCTCACTGTGATTCAAGAAAAACCCTTTTTTTCTAAAGAAGGTTTACCGACACATTCATAAGGTCAGGCAACTTCAAACACACACTGCTCACTTTCCAGTGTGATACATTTATGCAAAGTTGGCAGCTCTGCTGGTTTGTTTTATAACCATCAAAAATCTCCCATGCTGTTCTGTTTCAATTGTGGAAGGACGTTCACATTCAACCGCTGATCCTTTTGTTGTCCACAAGTTTTCAATCAATCTGTGCTCCCTTCCTATTTAGAAAGAGCTTTCAAAACTCAGACTACAACATATTTCCATTAGTAACTGTGGCCCACCTTATGACAAAAACTAATCTGAAATCCTTCTGTGTGGTTCAATCTATACAAAAAAAGGTTTTCACACTGAAGCTCTGAGACTGGCTCTCAACATGTCGACAAGAGCTAGCGGATCGTAGCTAACCGCGCTAACAGTACAAACTACAAAAAAGCGTGCTGAAAGCTAACTGTGTAAACCTGAGTGAGAACTATTTCATGCTCTGAATGACGTATATTGCTCCTTTTTAATACCACCAGACGTTTTGGTTATTTTTAGTCGTGCTCTCTGCATAACATATGCAGTTGTTTAGAAGTAGACAAAGAGAAGTTTCTTTTGTAAAGTCAACTTCCCTCTCAGATCCATTCGGTTGTGTTTGATGTGTCCGCCCTGACAGAAAGAAGTTCCTCAGTAGTTGGGTCCACAGAGAGGCGTCGTGGTGAGCACATCAAACGCACCTGAAGGATTCCTGTCTGCAATGCAACACGTTGCCCCCTTCTACTAACAACATGGTGCATCATGCGCTGTTTGTTTGAAAGTTTGAGATTTTAAGAACATTGTCACTTGTCTACTCGTCACTGAGGAAGCAAATTTCATTCTGGCCGACCTATTTGAGGCGCTTGAAATGCATCACACGACAACAAAGACCCGCTGAGAGCCGGCGGCCAGTTCCCATCAAGGGGCGCAGATTTTGGAGTTTGATTGAGACAAACTTGATTTAAATCAGTGGATTGAAATACGCAAAAAGGTTGCACTTTCACGGAGAGCTCCTTCACGGGCAGATCACAATTACCTGACACGTCTTTTACACAACCACATGCTGGGTTGTGCGCTCGTAGATGGAAGTAGAAAGTTAATATTTTGTCCCCAAAGACGAGCCTCACCAGCAGCTGCCGCATGATTCAGTCTTTTGAAGTCTGGGATATTGTTATTCCAAGTGTCTTTTTTTATTCATTTTTTTTCCGGAAGCAGGTGGTGTTTAAACTAATCTCCCCGTTCCAAAAGATATTCAGCGAGTCTCGTAGAATGATGAGCCTCAGTGTAGCGAATTATGAATTGTGCTTCTGTGTCAGCTCGTACATTAGGGCTGCCTGTGGGAGTCAATGTTAATTCAGAGCTAAAGTCACAGAGGGGTTTGACAAAGATCCAGTTGCATACGTCTTTACTGTAATTGCACCTGTGGATAACCTCCCATGAAGCATGGGAGGAGCCGTGCCCAAGGTTTGTGTGTCTGAATGTGCTCTCTCTCT
Source organism: Clinocottus analis (assembly GCF_023055335.1). NCBI lineage: Eukaryota > Metazoa > Chordata > Actinopteri > Perciformes > Cottidae > Clinocottus > Clinocottus analis. The sequence goes on from NW_027175898.1 coordinate 2,895,553, forward strand.
CTCTCTCTCTCTCTCTCTCTCTCTCTCTCTCTCTCTCTCTCTCTCTCTCTCTCTCTCTCTCACTCTCTCTCTCTCTCTCTCTCTCTCCACACATACTAAAACTGCAGTGCAATTATTATGCCCTTCTCCGTCTCTGCATAATCCTTCCTCCTGTCTACTGATCTGGATTAATTATGTTCTAATATATATATATATATATATATATATATATATATATATATATATATATATATATATATATATGCCCTTCCTTATCCTTGATCAATTAGCTTTGGCAGCAGTTGCTACAATGAAAAGAAACCACAGTGATAAAGGCCTTTTATTGTCTACAAAGAAGTTGTTTTTTTAAAATTTTGATTTGCTGATTTCAAAGCTCAGTCTTTAGCTGGAATATTGCCTGCCGCAAAAAAAAAAAAAAAAAGTGCTTCAGTTGTACAGTAACAAGGTCCACGAGTTAGGCCTGCTTCCTTTCCACTGCTCCTTTCCTTGCTAGTGTTTCACTTTTGAGTGCCTTCCCAGGAGCAGTATAATTACTATGAAATGATAGATATTAAGTTATAAGCCTTTTAAAAGCCATAAGTTACCTAATGCTGTCTAAATTAAGCCCATCTCATATGCTTCACTGGGAGTACCAGGAAGGCCATTTATCTGAGGCTAAATCACCTGTACGGCAGCACAGTTAGCGTACAGTGATTTAAATGAAGTCCTTAGTCAAAGGAACCTGTGGCTACATAAACCAGAGAGGTGGCTGAAGCTCATATAACACTGTGATCGTAAAGACGTCTTTGGATATTCATCGTCACTCGAAAAATAACCAAATGAAGTATTCTAAAAGGAGCATACGTCATCTATCTAAATCCTTACTCTCACCACACGCCCATATGGAGATTTGTATAAAGTGCTAGCTAATTATCAAAAATGAACAGGTTATTTGTTAAAACACTCTGAACCGCATCCAGCGTCGCCTCTGATGAAGCACATTGTGGCTGCGGTCAACCAGGATGGAGCTGAGAGGACCTGACCCCACTTTGTATGCTCTGACACAGCAAATCACTCCCCGATGGTTTGGGCTCGACCGTTTACAACGTCAGCAAAGAACAAAGACCCAGACAAACTGTTATGCTTATGCGCAGGGACTTTTTGAATTAGCACAAAGGACAACTGATGCTCGGCATTTCTTAAACATTCATGGTAGTTTGATTTTCTATTTAAAGTCACAGCAATAGTGTGAATTAGACATCGGACGAAATCTATGCATCATTTTGAGTCATGCGATTGTACATTTCAAGAAGTCTATTCTGACTCTGTAGCAATAACACAACCCTGTGACCAGAAAAAATTAAACGTTGCATTCTGGAAAAACAAAAATTCACAATCACATTGTTTAAAAAATTCTTCCTTTCAGCATTTTCTGCTCCCGGAAAACTCCGGGATGCCAAGGTTTAAATAGGTAATGCTTTTTGGCAAATAAACTATGGCTAAGGTTAGGGAAAGATTACGGTTCTGGGTCCGGGACGCAAACTCAAAGTACACTGCAGTTCATCCTGCATTGACCCTCACCGCCAGCGGGGGCTTCCAGTGCATCGCTTCACGGTGCGGACACATCATCCCCGCTGGCTTAAAAACCTTTTTCAGTATCTGAGCAAAACAGCTTTAGTTTGAGCTTGACCACCGTGCATTTTTGGAGTTCGTCCAATGGCTCTGAAATGGTTTCACGTGCCCAGAGGTTCAGAGAATTCGTCACAAACCATAAAACCATGAAATCCGCCCACTGGATGTTAAACCGGACTCGCCACCACGGAGCTTCCATCGGCTATCTACCTGCGGAGCGTTTGTTTCGTGTATCCGGCTGAGTCTGGCGTGTGTGTGTGTGTGTGTATGTGTGTGTGTGACATTGACATGGTTTGATGATCACCAACCACACTGCAATCAAGTGACAGCATCACTTTGAATCATTTATGAGGTCAAGTTTACCGTAATCACGTCTGTGATTATGTTTCACCTTTGCTCGGCCCTCCCGTGAAAGGGGAGCCATTAAAACAAGGTGAAAACTACTTAGTGAAGGTCGCCGCAAGGGCGACTTCAATCTACTCTCCCGCGTTTATAGTTAAATAATGGACGGCCCATTTGAATACACAGGTCTCCAAGCACACACCACTGGGAGCTAAACTGTAATTTACATGTTATTTCCCGAGGATTATTAACTATATGTAGGTAAACGGGTGTGTCATTGCCGTAACCTTCAATCAGACTGCACTGTGAGGGAGGGTGAGAGGGCCACATGAAGGAAGGGAAAACACAAGAAGACGATACTTTGATGGTCTCCAGGGGGGAAGCACTGGTTAGAATAACCCATGAACTCATGAATATGAACTTCGGCAAATTTAGTTCTATTGTAACGCTAAATTAGCTTAATTACACCTGCCAAGGAGGTTGTGTTTACGATACTATTTGGAATAAGGGAAGAACTGCTGGCGTGATTTGGGCGAACATTGGTGGAAAGATGTGGCGTGGGCAAAGGAAGATCCCTTCACGTAGTGGAGTGGAGCGGAAACACAATGCATCTTTCTCTTCCTTCTGGTATGTATCTACTCCCAAATTCAGCTTCGACCAAATGTATCCCCTTGCTAAACATAATAGTCCACAAAAACTCAAATTTTCTAAGGTATTAGTGGAGGAAATAATAACAAAAGTGCCTTTCTTCCCAACCCATGACTGGATGGTGCACATTGAGTTTGGATAGAGACTCACTATTCCACCAGACATGTTAGTAATTACACCCAATCTCATTGTGGTGATGGAAAATAAAACCATGATTAAGTCCGAGTAACTGATCTGTGTTTTGTTTATAATCACCAGAACGCTAAAGGCAGCATCCTTCTTATGTGTTGTGTTTTTTTTCCTTGGAGGCAGTGAAAAGGAGCTGTACGTACAGCATTGACGTCAGTGTGTGACGATGGCAGAAAGAGTCTGACCCCTTTCAGAGACTGAAGGAATACCTTTCTTTGACTCGTGTAAGACCCTTCATTTACTTCCTGTAAAATAAAAATGCCTCATGACTTCCCGATGTGTAAAAATGTGCATAAATCACAACAAGCTTGACATGCAGCTCCATCCTGCATTCAGCTCACTTCATCTGGGATGCTGTTTATCCTCAACCACCGATTTGTCTTTGAGCGTCGTGTGTGTGTGTGTGTGTGTGTGTGTAAATGAATAATTTATTATACCTCCCAGAAAGATTTGTCTGTTGCTCTTTATTTTCCCTCTGTAAAACAATCTGTACATAATGTGGAGCCCACCCACGACCCCCCCCCCCCCCCCCCCCCCACCCCACACACACACACACACACACACACACTTACGCACACATCCAGCTTCCAGTTTATGTAGTTGTGATGATTCATCTTAGCAGGCTGCTTGCTGTCTGAACGCATATCTGCTGCTATTTGTATAAAGCCCCCCACAGTCAACGTATTTTCTGGGCTTGTTAGTTTACATTAATGGATGCATTTCAACTCCTTGCTTTATTGAGAGTAATAAGTTGAGTTATCTTGAAGGGAATGGAGGTTGTTGTTTTTTTGTCAGTTCCTTTAGGGTTGCCATATTTCCTCTTAACTGGAGACCAAAATTGTTTTTAGTTTTGTTCTTTGATTGCATAATAAAACTGTATCATTACAGAGGAGTAATGTGAACACGCTGTCAGAATCTGGTCCAAATATACCCGCCCTAAGTCTACACTAACCGCTTTAATTCTGCTTAAAACAGAGCTGAAAACTGTAACCGCTTTTGCATTGCAGCTCACAGTACAGTGAGGTACGCCGTTTTTAGACAGTTTGTCGTCTTGTGGGGGATTCAGGCAGCGTCTATGAATTATTCAGGTTCGGAAAACAACAATGGGGGAGGTTAAAGAATGAATTTCTTCGAATAAAAGACATGAGCCAGCAGGCCGTGAGATCACACAGTGGACCAAAGTTCCAGGTCGGCCCGCGAGTCCACGTTTTATAATTCATGCGCTCTTTCCGCGGATGCTCTCTGTTGGTTTTCAGCCGACGCCTGTGAGGCTGTTTTCCATGTATATGTTCCCAGGAATTCATAATAAGATGGGGTTTCCACAGTGTCAGCCGGTCTCAGAACGCATCATGGATTCCTGCTGTTCAGTGTCATCACACATGTACATAACTCTGCATGTAGAACAAAATCCTATTCATAGACTGAAACCCCCGCTGCATCGCGCGTACACAACAGGATTCTAATTGACAGAAATGTTTGTCTGCACGATACAAATGAGCCGTTTGCTGTTTGAAGGATGAGGTTTTCACCATATGTGTTCGACACCTGGTTTACAAAACGTAGTGATCCTGATTTCAAAACACACCAAAATACGCAACTCCACCTGAGAAAAACTGTTTCTATTACCCGAAATGTTGCTCAAAATTTCAATCTTTAGCGATGATCTGTTCCTTGAGAGGCAAACCTAACCATGTTTGGAGTGTGAAGATGAAATATAAGACAACTCTCAATACACACAAAGGTATGCACAAAGGTATACTGGGCACCTGGATGGAGGGGAGACGGACAGAAGGATCAGGCATCACAGCCTCCATGTTAAGGCCGAGCGTGAAGGGATTTTACAGTTCATCCATAGTAAAACGCACTAACCTATACACTTGTGTGTACAGTGATCAGATGTCTCATTAAAAAAAAGCCTTGTTGCTTCATTTTTGGGGACTAACAATCAGTGTTTTGTTTTCTTGAATTATTTGCTATTTATTTTCCCCTTGATGGAGAATTCTATCGTGAAGAAACAGACAGATCCAGTGGAACATGTGATTGACGCTTGTTTCCTCGTGTCTCTTCTGAATGAATGTGTAATGAGGAGAAGGGTGCAGAGCAACAGACACTCGCACAACTGGCACACACAAACTGCAACTCCAGCCTGAGAAACCTTCTGCAGGTGTGTTCGGGGGGGAATGTGTCACGTCTGTGGCTGAGAAGAAACACAAAAGCACAAACGCTGCAGCAGATCTGAAAGACCGGGATGTCGCACGGGCAGAAATAGTGAGGTCTCGTCGAGGTGTGGTGACCTGTTTCCGTTTTGTTCTTTCAATGTGTCGTATTTTTTAAAAACATTTAGAAAAATGAATCTGCCAATCATCATCATCACGCTGAAAGTTAATCGTATTGCTCCCAATTCTTTTATTGTTGCATGAAAACACAGTTTTCAAACCTTCCAACATAACAGAAGAACAAGGTGTAATTGCTGAAAGGAAGTTGTGCCGGAGTGATCGCAGAAAGAAATGCACTTCGGGTGAAAGTAATGGAGTCGTGCAAGGCCGGATTACCCAGCTGGAAACTGCCCCAGGGCTCCACAACTCCAGGGCCACGGAAACTCCATGTGTGAAGACTTAAAAGGCTTTGAGGTGCTGATCTTGAGGATAATCATAACTTAACGTGGACTACATGTGCAGAATATCTGTATTTTATCACCAGCACCTCAGCAAACTGAACCAGCATACGACTCTGGGGATGCCAGGTGAAAACTTGTGATGTAGGAGGTATATACGGTTTGTTTGTTGCAATATGCCCTCCCCACGTTAAAGTCATATAACTGAAGAATCTGGTGTCCTAGTGTATGTGTGTGTGTGTGTGTGCGTTTGAAGCCCAGAGTATTATCGACAGGCTGCATTTGGCTGAGAGGCGGAGACAAACTTCGTAGGCTTTTGGAGTCGAAGTGGCGGCCACGGGTGGGATTTAGGAGCGAGGGATGATGGGAGGTTTGGAAGGAGGATGGATGGACGGATGAAGAGAGAGACGGGTGGGTTTACGTGCCATTTTCAGAGCGGAGGTCAGCAGTCAGTCACGAGAAAAGCGGAGAGCGCACCCGAAGCTGGCCTCCCGAGTGTGGACGCGGGAGTGAGTGAATGTGTGCGTTTGAGAGCGCAGGGCGGTTTTAATGGTGAAAACTAAATGGATATTCAAATGTTAAAATGAATATTACATTGTGGGAAGAAGAAGAAAAAAAAAAGCAGCACTGCCTCGTCCACACTGAATGCACCGCATGACTGGAGTTGATTTTTATGAATATTCCAACATCATTGTTGGCCAATTGACATCCCCAATCAAGTGTTATTAAAACCCTGATGCTGAAACTAAAACGGATACGATGTGGTTTCTGCGCCTCAGTGAAGAGGATTCCCAAGCTCTCCCTCTCCCCTGAATGAGTTGTCTGACTGAAGTACAAAGAAAGCACGAGTTGAAATCTCTCTCTCTCTCTCTCTCTCTCTCGCTCCCACTCTCTCGCTTGCTTTCTCTCTCTGTGGGGGAAGACAAAAAAACACACACTCTCCTGCCTCGCCCACACAGCAACTCTGTGCGTCTCTTTCAGAGAGTCTGGCGGAGAAAGAAGAAGTGAGACATTGTGGGACGTAACAGAGGAAGCATGAAAATTGTGAGCGAGATTAATGCAGTTAATATTCCAAATGTTTTTTACACAGCAGCTTTAAACCCCAGATAAAGAAGTCTCCCCATGTGTGCAATTATGTTGGTCATATTTCTGTCCACTTCCTAATAAAGGGTATTGTGTGGTCATCTCTTGGATGTAAGGCCTATTTGTTTCTAAGGTTTCCTTAAATTAATTAAGAGGAATTGTTCAAATGCCAAGTGGTTTCGTGTGCGCTTCAATAAACATGTTCAAGCTGGAAAGGAAACTGGGTGTTGTGTTTATTCGGGTGTGTAGAATGCGGGATTCACTGATAAACAATGGCATGCTACTTCTGCCTTTTGCTTCTGACAAACGTCACATTTTAAACCTGGCCCATGAAAATAAAATCTCTTCTCAACTGTAAAAACTGCAAATTACAAACGCTCACTGCTGTTTGGACTTGAAGCACTATGTAAAAGCTGCATAGAGTGATTTTCACCCACAAGCTGCTGTTGGCTCCTCAGGTTTAAGTGTTAATTCTGCACAATCCATCTTTTCCATGTGCCAACGGGAGGACGGGCTTTTAAAATATACTGTAATGCTGTACACATTGCAGCATCAACACCAACCTGAGCCTCTTTCATTTGAATGGTTTTGCATAAACAAACATGTCTCACTGTGGGTTTCTACCTCCGGGATGGTCTGTTTGTGTCTGCGCACAGATATCTATACATGTCAGGGAAAAAAAGTGGCGAGCTAAAATGTACAAAGCGGCTTTATCAATTAGCATTAGATCAAGCAGTTAGCATCAGATCAAGCAGGAGCGGGTATTGAGATCTCTGTGTGGACTAATTTAGCCGCTAAATCCACATTTTGGGGGCATTATTTTGAGTTTGTGCCTCACACAACTCGTCTGCGTGGGACCGTCCCACTGTCCGCTCTGACAGGTCAGGGAGTTGTAGTCGCCACTGAGGATGAAGCGCTCATGGTCGAGGTCCACGGGGCGCCGCGCGGTCCGACGTGCTCCCTGGTTCAGTGAGAGCCTCGCCGCCCACACGAACACAGACGCTACGGCACAGAATGAAGTTTTGCACAAGAATGTCTTGAGGTTAAAACTCAGGAGACGGAGTACAAAGTTTGACGCACGCGGTATCTTTACCTCAACGTCACAATGCAAAGCACGCAGCCGCAGTACCGTAAAAGTTGGGTTACGAGCCGCCACGACCTGTGGGTGCCCCTGCTAGCTCCCCCACTGTAGCCAGCTAGCGCTGCTGCTAGCTCCTTGCTAGCTCCCCGACAAACACCGAACGTAGCGGGGCCAGCCCCGGCTCGACGCCCGACTCGGGCAGCGGTGAGGCGGGCAGTAGCAGCAGAAGCAGCGGGGAGCTAGCAGCAGCGCTAGCTTGCTACAGACGGGACACACACCGAAGGTAAGAGCGGCTTGTGACCCGACTTTTACGCTCCTGCTGCCGTGTGCTCTGCACTGTGACGTTGAGGTAAAGATACTGCGTGAGATGAAGTGCGTGGGTAATGTAATTGATTCCTTTACTTGTTTTTAATCTTTCCGAAGAGAAAGCTGAGGTGGAGAGAGAAGCAGAGGTCTGTGCGCTGAGCTGAGAGGACGCTTGAGTCTTCGGAGCCTCGATAACAACGTGGGACCTCGGTTCAGCCCGGCTGACTGTTGCCGCGGTCAGGATCAAAAGTCATGAAGATATGAAGAGAATTTGAAGAGAGTTCCAGGAAGTCCTGCTCTCATTTGTTCACGAGGGTGCTTGAGTTTTTCCGGTGTTTGTGTGTGTATAGACAGAAAAGGATGCAGGCTGATGAAGAAGAGAGAGAGAGAACAAGAATGACGCGAATCAAAAATGAGTGTGAAGCGAGCTCGCAGCGTTAGTTGAAAAGAAAGAGGACAAAGAGGAGTAAAACCGAAACGGACACAGAGGAGGAGGCCCGCGGCTACGCTTTTGAGTTTTAGGTCAATTTCCTGTCTCCTAATTGTTCTACTTCCTGTCCGTTGGGCGAGGGCCTGGCAGATAGATGATGCAGAGCTGTCCTTCCCGCTCAGCCCTGACAGGCAGGACCTGGCCTCAACTTGACTGCACCAGTGGGATCAACCCAGTTCAGACCAGGGGACGATGGTCCAGGGAATCAGAGGAGGTCGCTCCACCTCGGCTTTTGAATAGAAAGAAGGATATATATGTATATATATATATATGTGTGTGTGTGTGTGTGTGTGTCTTTTAAAAGAGTAAAATCTCTAAAATAGGGTTTCTCTTTTCATTGGAAGAGAGACACCTGCAAGTAGAGATAATATAGACCCCAATATTGAGCATACCTTTAAAGACCTTGCAAGCTTTTAGCGAATGGAATCATTAGTCCCAACACATCCGATACTTGCCATGCAGAATGGGTCACAATAAGTCCTGGTAATGACATCAATGCTTTGTTGCTTTTTAGTGGTGTTTTGAAAAATCATAGTGTGTACTATTTGAATTGACTGATAATTTAATCGTCATGCAGCCAAAAACATAATTACAGACAATATCACATTTGTTGGTTTTATTTCATTCTTAATGACAAAGATATTGAAAAGGCTTTAAGAAATGTTTTCAATTTATAATGTGAATAATATTTTCCAGCAATGACTTTCAACCTCATTAAAGCGTTCTCAGACTATTGAGAGGGGCTTTGGTAATGAGTATTGCATTGCACAGCTTATCAGCCCATTAAATGGATGTCGTCAATTGTTAAAACTAGAACTATAAGGCTTCTAACTGCGCTGTTTTTTCTCAAATGATAAAGAAAAAATGGTTCCAGGTGGTTGAACTGGTGATTTGAAGCAAAGGTAAAACTACTTAATTAGATTCTGGAAAATATAAATGGAGGTTTGGTTTGTTTGGTTTGTAAGTTACCAATGTGACATATTATACATTATGTTCATACCTTTATGTTAAGCCCTTAACATCACCTTTATGTACCCAAGTTAAAGTAAGTCAACATGTTGAGTTTTGGTGACATCGGGGAACAGCCACAGACACCTCCTGGGTGAAAGTCCTGTGTTGGTGACCATTCATCCACTGCGTCCTCCTCCCTGTACAGGCAACACATTTAACCGCTGAAAACACCTATTTAATTAGCTGAGAACATTCAAAGCGGTTATGTATTTCCCACTATTTAGCCTCTCCTCATTAATATTAACAGGTTCAGTTAATAATATCAAATACCTGTCTGTATAACGTCATACAATTCAAAGGCACACCAAACGGCATTCTCTAAAAATGATGAATAAATCAAAATCTCACTAAAACAAAAAACAACAACTAATACAACGGCCTTGCAATAAATTATACTGAAGGTTATAATGTTCTATTTAGACTGCATTATTTTGTGAATAGTGTGATTTTAAAGTGACCCACATGCATGTGAATTTGAACTGAAAAGACCTTTTGTCACAGTTATCGTTTAAGTAGCTTATGGTTAACTAATATAATGGTTGTGAAAACATTCAATGTCACAGACTAGGTAATAAACTTGCTGTATATATTTTAATAATACTCTTGGATCAAACATTATTACATTGTCATTTTGCAAATATGCTGTATAAATTTCCTGGTGATGTAATTCTTATACAGGTAAGACAGAAATGACTCATTGAGTATGTTTTATTACGTTTCCAATGAGGAAAATGGCGCAAATGTGCACAGAAAATAATCCCTGCAAAATGTAAACAGCAGTATCCAGCAATCCATTTCATTGACATGTTTTACTTCCTGTTCAAACCAACTAGAGGGACTTTTTTTTTTACAATATATATATCTCAAACTCTTACATTGCCCGAAACCAAGAAAGTGTTCCTCGTCAAACTGTAGCCTACAGTGGCTTAGAGAGCTCCACCACAAACTGCGAATAAACCCGTGAAGACAGAGAATATCCAGCAATTTGACAAGAAGCAGGCGAACAAACATGAAACATTAGAAACATTTTACATATGTGGAAGAGACGGAGGCTTGGAGAAATAGGAGAGGAAATTATAAAAGCTGTCAGGTATTTTTGCACAGCCCTGTTATTGAAGAAAGTACCAATGCCTAGAGGGCAGGCTGTCAGTAGTAGATGGTGACTCAAATAATTGGGAAGGACAGGAGGAGAACCAACCCACGCCGTCATGTTGTTTCACACTATTTGGCTGCTTATCTCTACTTTTTTTAAATGTTATAAAACATACACATAGTATGTGTTTTAATGCCTTTTTGTTGGTTAAATAAGAAAGTAGTTTCACATATTGCTCAACATCCTTTAACAAAACAATAAAATATGCTTCATTTTTAATTGTGAATTCAAGATTTGGGCAACATCATTAACAAATGAATGTTTGAAAAAAAAAAGTGCTTTCTTCTCTCGGCTATTTTTAACCAGAAAATGACACATTTTTCCCATTACAATATAAAGTCTTTAAAAAGTGTCGCCAAGCGTCAGTGAGCATATATTTTCAACTATCACACATACAATGTTTTTTTTTCTGCAGCAGCCAGGTTACAAACAACAAGATGAAGATATAAGGCGCTTCCAACACACGGCCTCGCTCCAAGTTATCTGCGATATTTGTTGCAACCATCCCTTGGTCTTCTAAAAAAGGCTGAGCACGCTTGACGGGCAGCAGTCTGACCGCTATGGTGGATGATGAAGGCGTGCAAGAACATCTCTGTCTTCAGGGTTACTGCACAGGCTTTATTGTTTTGTCAGTTTTTATTGGATTAAGCCGTGAGCACCTTCGGGGCGCTGAACATGATACTCTAACATCCTCACAGCTCATTCTATAGCTGCAGTGATCAAACCCAGCGGCGCGGAGGCAGAGCGATCGCTTACCGATGTTTAGCAGGAAGTTTGTAGTTCACTCAAGTCTCCGCACCAGATGGTTGATTCATCAAAAGCATGTGTAGAACAAGTTCTTAATGTGTGCACCGGCAGCTTCCGAGTGAACAAGAAAGAGCTTATAGTTGGATGCAATAAATGATCACAAGCATGTGCACAAGCAGCAATCTGCTCGTGCACGCCCCTGAAATGTCATGTGTGGTCAACATCTTCCCTCTGAAAGTATGTTTTGCCTTTATGTAGAAGTAAAGTCCCACTCTTATCCGGGACCACACTGGGACCTTATTTCTGAAAATAATATATCTTTAATCCTCATTTGAAATATGAAACATGTGTAATTCATGGCACAATTTTATTTGTACATATTTGGGTCCCAATGGTGGACACTGGAAGGGGCGGATCTCTTCTTTTGTTTTGTTGTGTTGTAGACAAAAGTAGCAACCGAGAAAAATAAAGAGGAAAAACATGAACAACAGTGCGATTGAGATGCCGTGCTAATCTTGCTTGTAGTACATAACAGCAATGCATCGTTGCTAGCGCTGTGTTTTACATCTCATTTCCACTTTTTCTATCATTGTTTTTTTTTTCTTTTGTCGTTCAAAAATCTATCACGCGTGAATGTGGGAAGGCCAGAACTTCTGACGACGTACAAGAACACCTGAAAGTCTTTAATGGAGCCACAGTTGCTCAGTTGTGCAAAAAGAGAAACACAAATAGAAGCATTCATTGTACAATTTAAATTCTGAAAGAATTAGCTACCTTGGTTTCCCCCCCCCAAAAAAAGTAAATGAGTTTACCTTAAAAGTGGGGTTACAAGCCCCTCCTACCTTTGGTGGGTGTCCCCGCTGTAGCAAGCTAGCGCTGCTACTAGCTCCCTGCTGCTGCTGCTACTGCCCGTGTCCCTGCTGCTGCTAGCTCCCTGCTGTTGCTAGCTCCCTGCTGCTGCTGCTGCTGCTGCCCATGTCCCTGCTGCTCGCGACGGGCGTCGAGCCGGGGCTGGTCCCGCTACCTTCGGTGGTTGTCGGGAAGCTATCGAGAAGCTAGCGGAGAGACTAGCAGCAGCGCTAGCTGGCTACAGCGGGGAGCTAGCAGGTATACCCACCGAAGGTAGTAGCGGCTTGTACCCTGACTTTTACGGTACATGGTTGTCAATAGAGCTGAGGTTTGTCTGTCTATAATTTAGAAAATATTTACCCTTAAGTACACAGGTGTTCAACAAGTGAGTTGGTGGTATGCAAACTGTGCATGTGTGCGCGTACGCTTGTGAAATGAGGCCTCAGAACTTGAAAAGAGGAAATTACCATGTTTCCTTCAGTCAGGGTGAAATATTCTTAATCTTTTACATCCTACCATCACCTGGTGTTTCCTCGAGGATCTAATAGTGTGCGTTGTGTTGCAGATTGTGTGGCCTCTGAACTAAACGAAGCTTTCAGACTTTCCACGTGGATTGTCTTACTTGCAGAGCTGGCTGACCTGTTTTGGTGTCAATGCTTCGTTCCATAATGTACAACAAAAAAAGAAGGTGACAACCAAAAAAAACCTTTGGTTTAACCAAATGTGACACAATGCAATAGGATTGCGCTCCACTTCACAGGGACACGGCACTTTTGATTCTCTCTGGACACTTTCAAGGATGTGCTTTTAAAAAGAAAAAGTATTAAATTTGTATGAAAAGGAAGAATCCGTTCCTCCATCCAGCATCGTGTGCTAAAGTAAAAAAGAAAATCCCAAAAGGACTGAAAAGAAGCACTTTGGCTGCCACGTCTTTCTCTCCCTGCTGCTCCTGCATACACACTGAATGGGTTTAATAGAATAGGTAGGAACAGACAAGGACAAGAGGATGAAAAGAAAGTATAGTACGCCACACTGTTTATCTACAACTGCTTCCCCAATTTCATACATCATTTAGTAAGTTAACAGAACACATCAACTACACAGTTGCAAAATGCTTTCAACACATTCTCCTCTCAAGAGTCTTCGACTCCTCTGATCGATCAGGAAGTGACAAGAGTGTGTGTGTGTATGTGTGTGTGTGTCTGAGATGTAGAAAAGAGCACCAGGTCAGTTCCACAGCTGTTCAGATATTACTTTCTTCTCTGAGACCAAACACACACGCACACATACGCACACACAGACGAGGTCATTCTCGATAATTGTTTGGCCCCGCTGCACCACCTCTGCTCTCTCACTTCAGGCAGCGTGGCAGAGGTGGAGTTATGAGATTGAACAAAGAGAAGAGAATGAAATGAGATGCCCCCCCCCCCCCACTACCTTGCCCCTTCCCTCTTATATCTCTGTCTACAGGTGTGCTATAAAAGACAATGATACACCTTTATTAAAGCAGGTGGGCTGAGGGAGCAACGTGATTTTGCAGCTGCACGTGTGGATGAGGAATCGAGCATGTGTGTGGTACAGCTTTAGACTCTTGACACCCGTGCACGGCTCGTCTTCAAATTGTCGGCCAACGGTAAATACCCCACTTAAGGATTATCGGCCATATTACACACAAGTGCATACCCTTATCGCGGGGTGCCACTGAAACCTCTCGACTCCCTCCGCCACTTCCACAGGAACAGCACTGCAAAAAATTCAGCTTCCAAAAACAAGAAAAAAAAGTAATAAAATGAGGGAAATATTACTTGGAATAAGACAAATTATCTGCCAACAGAACAGGACAATTTGACTTGCCAAGACTTCTTGAAACAAGCGAAATGCTCTAAAATTAAAACTGCCTGATAAGAAGAAATATCTTGTCAATCAAAAAACAAGCGTATAATGCCTTGATTTAAGATATTTTATCTTACTTAGATTTAAGTTTTTGCAGTGAGGCATCGGGCCCGGGAGCTCCATCTGGCGTCGATGTGCAAAACCCTGGGTGAATAGCTTTTTTTTTTTTAAAAACACCCCATGGTGCCACGGAGGCCTGACATGGGCGTAATCGTACTGAAGATGACATTGAAGCTCACGCCCGTTCTGGAGGTGGTGAATAAAACATGAACAGATTCCACTTGTGGCAAATGCAAAAATGAGAACCATGGCAAATGAAATGCAGAGTTTCTGCCTACAGAGCAGCACATTGCTGGGTCTCAGGACCTGCCTGATGTCAACAATGGAATAATGCGGTGGTGGGAATGAGTCTTACAAGAGCACACAAATACTGCAACATGAAACGGAGGCAGTGGCCTTCTTTTCCCTTGTGCATGGGCATTGTATTGATGTTACATCACTCGCGATATTATATGAGACTAGATATCGTCTAAGATTGTGGGTATCCTAAAATGGCATGTGTGTTGTCTCTTCAAGGTTTTGAAGGCTGCATTGCAGTAAAATTATGTGATTCTCTAAACTCACAGAACCAATGATTATTTATGAATAAATAATCATTGTGTGAATATTTTGTAAAAGCACACATGTTCAATCCTACAACATATAAGCAATATTGACAGTGTCCAGCCCCAGATTATGTACATTCTCCAGTTTAAAGCTGTACTAAGCCATATTGTGATATCATCTATCATCAGCAACTAGCTGGTGAACATTTGTCAGCTAAAGGGCCACACAAGCAACAGAGAAAATAATACACTTATCTCATATCTGCATGTGTTTCTCACTCTGACCCTTGACGAACATTACGAGTGCACGTCTGCGAGAGAGAGCGAGAGAGAGAGAGAGAGAGAGAGAGAGAGAGAGAGAGAGAGAGAAAGGTGGAGGGTGTGTGTGCGGGTCGAGGTGTGACATCAGCTCTAATTACCTTATGCTAATTGTAATCGGTCACTAACCCGACCTGTTCCTTCATCGTGGTGCTTCTCGATGTTATTGTTTCCCTCATTTTAATATTTGGCTCCTCTGGTTTTACAATTATTGATTGTGCATCCTCTAGTTTCTCCTATCGTAGTTCAATTGAAATAATTCCCCCGAACAAAGTGTGAGGGAAGATGGCGTGACGTATTGGGTTCTCGTATCTCTACCGCGTGGACCGAACTGAAGCTTAAGAAGAGCTTTTATGTAGAGTGTCCTCGAACATTCAGCCGCTAAAGGAAGTGTTTGCAATTTACTCGTGTGTGTGTGTGTGTGTGTGTGTGTGTGTGTGTCATAGGTCACAGCTACATGTAAGAGCATCGAATCAGAGCTTTTTTCTCTTTCGCATCAGAAATAATGCTCCGACAGGTAGTGGAGGAATCAAAGTGAGGTAGATAAAGCGGACACACACACACACACACCCACACACACACAAAGGGTCATCCAAAGTGTTATTACAGTGTCTAGTAGGGACTATCTGAAACGCTGTGGGCCACTGGAAGGCTGTTGATGCCCACAGCAACCAAACCAGTAGGTGGGCTATCGAACAGCTGGTATGGAGAGATAATGAAAACTGTGTGTCTGTGTGTGTGTTTCTGTACTTTTCAATAAAAGTGTTTACCACAGGCAGAGCTGAAGCATGTGGTACATGTAGGATTTTCCACTTGGGTTTGAATGCTTGGAACTGACATGTGTCCTTGCCATCAATATGATGGACATGAGATGTTATATAAAAGTAATTCCTTTTTTCTAATCTGACACCTTCAGTAAATATTGAAGAAACTAGCAAGAGTCCACTAGATTTTTTTAAAAGGTATGCCCGTCTCGTCAGGCCTCTCTCCAAAGCCACTAACCCAAAATGATTATTATGAACGTAAACAACAAACACGGCTATTTGTCCAGCTGGCAGCTGTGGTGACGGATGCACGTGCAGAGTACGGCAGGAAGTCCGATTACGATGTTAAGAAATACATTTACACTCCTGCGACCGCAACAGATACCAGATTCTTCTTTATTATTTTGTCAGAACATTTAATTGAATGATTGCGGTTGGGAGATGATGAGGATTTCAACAAATACGCAGAACAAAATTGTTTCAAAACTACTGCCGTGTACCTCCGAATATGCATCAGTGTGAATGGAAATTTTGACATCTGAATCTCTTTCACGACGGACCACACAATTATGTGACAGATGTTTGAAGAGAAAAAAAGAAGAAGAACAGACGATGCTTCCGAGACGAAGGCGACAACGCGCTCAGCTGACGGTAATCAAAAGAAAATACGATCTGGCTCTCGGGTTCACAGTGACTGTGGTGGCGGATGAGGAGGATGTGAGCGTGTTATGGCAGCTGACAGTGTGATAACCAACAAATTAAGAAGACATTTAGAAAGATTACACCCAAGTTAGGTCAATAAAAAAAGGGTTTTGAGAAGTTAAAGTTGCTTTTATATATATATCAAATAAAGAGGGGAAAAGGGAGAGGAATTCTTAAAAAAGAAAATGGTGCACTACTGTGTAATACTGCACTGTAAAACATGGACAAACTGTATGTTGTTGGGGGTCAGTCCTGCAGTATTTTAGAGAAAAAATGAGCAATCTGTCCATCCCCTAAAGTTGAAATGAAACCTGTACCCCTGCTGGTTAATATACTTTTATGTGAAGGCCTTCAACGGCCATTTTGCCTCAAAATGAAGTGCTCCCCGCCCCGCCTCATTCCAACCTCTCCTGCAGGTAGAGCCTGTTAGCCGTAATTGTCGGCCGTATTTCTCTCAAAAGGTTTTTAGTGGCGCCTGTGTAAGCTCGACAGCTCCGCTCCGAGGCGATTGCTGCTCCTATCAAAGGCTCGGTGCCCATCTGCGCTACGTCGTAAAGCCTCGCGCCCTCCGTCTTCTCGTTCCCCCTCCTTCCCTTGCCTTCCTTCAGCTTTCTCTCATGTTCTGTCTGCCTCCTCTTGTCTCTTCAGCCCCGCTCATTAATTCGCAACCTGCAGCCATGTGGGCGAGAGCGAGCCGAGGAAAACAAGAGGAGCTAAAATGACAGGAAGCTCATGAGCTAACGGCATATCAGAGCGCCGTTGTGTGTGTGTGTGTGTGTGTGTGTGTGTGTGTGGAGATTTGGGGATTCTACTTCATAAAATGTCATGTTGTATTACCAATTGTGTATATAAGAGTATAAAATCTTGGTCTTTTTGTTCACGGCACATTCCAAAAAAACACAAAACAGCGCACCACACAACGTGTGTGACAGTTAAGCGACGGCCTCCAGCGAAAAGAACGCGACAAAACAGACATCCTCGTGCAGGGGTCACCAACCTTTTTGAAACCGAGAGCTACTTTGAGGTACAAAATAATCCGAAGGGCTACTTGATTGATACAAACTTCCTGAACAACAAAGTTGCACAGATCACCTTTTAATTATACTATACGTGAACTGTCTGATCGCATATCAATGTTAATTATTCCTCACAATAATTATTAACAATTTCTATTTGAAAATAACCACTCGTCCTTTTTTATACTTGTGTAAATTTCACATACGTCGTAACATCAAACTCCATCGTGTCTGGGTTCATAATATCATCCGTAGTCCCACAACAGCGTCTGAATGACGGCCGCTATCATCACTATCGCCGGCGGAAGTTTGATTCAACAACAGGACGGCGGTGACGAGCGGAACATCTCAACGCTGGTTGGCTGACGCAACTATGACTCACGCGTTTTTGTCGCCGGAGTTGGGAAATTTCAACTCGCGGGACAACCTGTCGCGTCCAACGCTCTGTCCGCCCCGCGGCAAACTCGCTGTTTGTGTCGCCTCAAACGCGTCTGTCGAGTCGCTCGCCGGAAAAGTCGCGTCTGCGCAGCTGTGCATTGACTTTGCATGTGATCTGGTCGCGCGTCCAAATTTTGTGCCGTGCGGTGTGAACACAGCATTCAACAACTGCTAGAGTTCAGCACCCGTTAGCAAGAGCAATAATAACGTCAAAGTCACGCTAGCTACATTTTGATAAGAAATATTATTAACACTCAAGGTGCATATTTCCAAATAAGCGAACAATGCAGAAAGTAAGAGTGAAAATGAAGCGAACCCACAGCAGCCTGAACATACCTCTAGGGTGCTGTGCATATTTTACAGACAGGGGAAATGACACTGCCTCTGAAAAGAAGTGACAACATCCCTTCCCCCCCTGCCGTCTGAGTGTCATACTTCCTCACTAACTGCACATTTTGAGCTCCTATGACATTGTTGATCAGCGTTGACGGAACAAAACTGAAGATTTTGACGTATAACACACTCACCCTGCACACCGCAGAGAAACCGTGGCTTCTTTTATCAGAGAAAGAAAACCCCCCAGCAGAAGTCACACCATAAACAATCTTGCATCCACTTGTTTTAGTCAAAGATCTAGTCCCATCATGTCTTTGTCGGCAGACAGCGTGAGTCACACGTACCAATGTTGCCTGTGATTTGTTGAGCAAACTCAAATATTGACCCTGCTCCGTGTCTCCACAGCTCACTATTGACTGACCTCTGTTGTTCCCCATTTACAATTGGTTTGTTCTCGACGCTTTTAGCCCCAAATCTCCTCGACTCTGAACCCCTCCGACCTGTATGTCGTAGAACAAAATGACGCTCAGGTTGAGCAAACTTTGAAATGACTTGGCCTTTTTTTTCCCAGCGCACTATAATGAGGATTATCAAAATTCAGGGTTTTAGTTTCAGGCAGTCACCAGTGAATCCGGGGAAGGATTTAAAAAAACAAAGCTGTAAAATTCCGCAGTTTCATAAGTTTATGGTGCCTTGGCTTTGAGGTTTTTGTATCGTAAGCCTTGGAGTTGGCGTGGCAGGTTGGGAAAACTGGCATCACGCACTGGCAACCAAAAAAAAAAAAAGAAAGTGATTTAACTCAGTGCAAAGCTGGTATTTCAAAGCTGGCATCAGAAAAGGCTGCAGAGACGGCTTACCTCCACCTGAGACATGATCGTCTGTGTGTGTTCCTGTCCCAGGATGTGCTTAAAACGCATAGCCTTTTTCTTTTAAAGCTATATCAGGACGAGGAGGTTTCATCTAATTGTGTATTTGATGTCTTGTACTTCAGATAAGAGTTCTGAGAAACAGGAAGCATTTCCACCCGCACGTTGGCCCTTTGTCCCGTCCCCTCTGCTTGCCACTATAATCGCCTTCTCGTCTTTCTTCTTCTACTTTGCAGTGTTTACCCTTCTCTCTGCATCAACCTGTCCTCCGCTCCCTCACTGCACTTTGTTCCTAAAATACCAGCGGAGCCCGATGTCTCCTTATTGTTTTTATATTTTCAATCTTTCATGCTACTACGGGCTCTTTCGCTTTGTTCTCTTTATATTCTGCTACTTAGTTTTTTCTCTCTCTCTTTAAGGTTTAATTTCCCTCCGGTGCTCCTCACACTTTTCGATCCTCCTTTCATCCCGCCTTCCCCTCCCTCTCTCTTCTGCATGGAGTCACTCCGCTGGTGGCCTCATGTTGTACTTGTTATCCCTCGTTCTTTATCTCCTCAGGAATCGATACCTCCGTTTTGATTTGTTCTCATCCATCCGTTTCATTGAAAATAAAGAGGAAGACAGTGTGTATAGGGAGAGTTTCCCCGGAGGACACACAAGCTTGTGTTTTATTTTTCCTCCTCGCAGTCAGTCAAACAGCCTTGGCGGCGTTCAGCCGGCTTGCTTCTGCGTTAACGACATAATGCGGGTCGTGCAGTACGTCTGATCCGGCTCGCAAAACATGACTTTGGTCTGTCAAACGATGCGTTTGAGATTAATCATCATCCTCGTGTGTAAAAAGAAACACAAAATTTAAATTTTCAATGACTTTGTCAGTATTTGGTCTTCTCATTTCAAGTGAATCAAATGGCTTGTACACACATTTCAGTTGATGCTTCTGGATCTACATCGACGGGGCGCTATGTACTTATCCATCCATCCATCCTGGTACATATACAAAATGGAAAAATCCAAACACTAGAAACACTACCAATTTATCACTGGATAGAAACATTTTACGACTGGCCCTTCGCCCAGCTCCCGCTTCTCAAACGCTTGCTGGCCAATCACAGCGCAGCACCGGCCAGCGCCGACCTTCTGCTCCATGAACTTTCTTGCAGTGGTTTTCGATCTCAGCCAAGTGTCCATTGACCCGAAGACAGTTTGGCTACAGGTTCGGAAAATGGGAGGAAATGAAGAAATGTAGTGGCTGCCTACTCTTCTTCATCACCCCCTCATCCTCTCTCACTCCTACACGACTCGGCTTCCTCTGATTAATGAACTCTCCAGCTCAAGGGTACATTTATGTAACAGACACACACACACACACACATCTTTATCTCATGGCTTTATGCAGCAGAGCTCCAACCCAAGCACAGCACATTTCCTGTGTATATTGTCTTCCTCGTTATGTCGTGAAGTTTTCCCATCAGTCATGGCAAACTAGATATAATCCAAAACATCCATCACGTTCTCCAGTAGCGTTTCTTAATCACAGCGAGTTCCTGGTTGGCTATGATAGGTCATGTCTACGGCTTCACATATATTCCCCATAGCATTAATCATAGCGTTGCATGCAAATGAAAGTATTCAAAGTCTTTATTACTCATCTGAATTTATTAAACATAACATCAATCATAGCTTAGTGTATGAACTTTAAGCTAATTTGTGTGTGTGAATATATATGTAGAGAATCAATCATACAACATGAGATTTGTTAGATTTACATATCTTTATCATAAAAGCAACACATGTGATTTACTTGAACTGCTGACACAGAAGTTTGGAAGTTAACTTCATGTCACATCGTTTGTTTCAGGGGTCGGCTCCATCAAAGTCTGGCATGATAATATTCAGAGTTACAAATGATTTACCGGTTCCTCTGAAGGCCCCCAAAGAGCGGCGACATAGAGCACTTATTATGATTGATGGAGGCTGTAATGAACTTTTCTTGGTGTATTTTAATATCAGTAAAAAGTCAATTTGGTTGTGTCATCGTAATTAGCACACATTTTTAAAAAATCTCTTTAAAGAATGTGTTCATATTTTTCAGATGGTTTTGATGGAAAAATGTAGTTCCATACCATCCGACATTGTTTGAGTTTTGTTATCTATTCTCTATTCTCTATTGAATGTCTAACAATAGGTATCCCAGGGTCTGTGTATGAATGTGGAGAAGAGATTAACAATGATCCAGGAAGATAGGAGCCATGTTGGAGGGACATTTGAAGATCAATTCAAAACATTACATAAAAAAAAAAAGTTCTTATTTGTGGATATTGACACCCTATTATTCTTAGATTGAGGAAGTGGCGCTGTGGGCTTCAAGTTGAGCTCTTTTCATTTCTACTATTCTTTTTTTGCCTACACAGGTTCACATATTGGCAAACTGGCCCCATTAAAAGTTATCCAAATTAGCTTTAAGTGGTTCCTGTGCAGTGTGCCATGATTGTGCGGATACTGTATATTAAGTTGATTGTGAGGAAAAAGGTTAAAAATGGTTCTCCGAAATAATGATGAAAAAGCTCTAGAACTGGCCGAAGCAGATTTATGCATATTTATACACAGATATCATAATTAGATCCTCAGAAAGTCACACGGTTTCTAACAACACGTGTATCGTGTCTGTCTGAAAGAGGGATTTTGCTTTAACGCAAACTGCGTCACTGTGGAGAAAGACAAGATGGATACGAATGCCTCGAAAACCAATTCAAAATGTTTTATCAAAATGGCGCCACTTCAAACAATTAACGCCGAGCAATCCCAACCGCGTTGACGGCGGCACATGTTGAACACGACGCACACTTCCACGACGTTCATGTGTGGCACAAAGCTGATGGTTTTTACACGAGGAAAATAACATGCAGGCGTAAATAATCACAGGATTTAAGGATTTTAAATCCCTTCGAGTGATCAATGACTCACAATGAAACACCGTTGAACTGCTGGACCACGCCGGGATGTGCTGAACCGGGGTTAAATCATTGTGGGAGTTTACTATTTGCTGCTATTTGAAACTGTAGCAGTGGTGTAAGAGGAGCCATAAATCATGTTGGCCGGGGCTTCTTTGTTTACTTAAGGTGTCCTCAGGAATCCAAATACACTTTTGACAGTGATTTATAGTTTATAACTGATACAAGCAGAGACTTTAATAACAAATACAAAAAAAAGGATCATTATTAACAGACCTATTTTTGAATTTTTAAACACGGTATATTTTACCGGACGTACATTCGTTATTCTGTCGCTTGCTCCACCTCGCAGATGAGGTCACTTTGGATTTCCATACTCTGAAGTACGAGCCATTATTCAGGGTACTGCTGGGCCGACTAAAGATGCCGTTTCTCTTTTTCTTTTCTCGAACCTAACGGCGATGCGGGCGGCGCAGCATCAGTAATCACGGCAACACACTTCACCGCACTGCACTCTGGGCCGGCCTTGTCACAAAGAGCCGGAGCAGAGATGATCCATCATCGGTGTCTTGATGCAGAAACAGCCACTTAAAGTCCCAGGAGGGAAACCTCATATGTCTTCATAAAGACGGATCCCTAACCAGCCACATCTCTCCAACGGGACCGTGTGTGGGACTGGAGCGCGAGCTCCCTGCGCTGGAGGGAAACCGGCTAACCACATTAGCAGAAGGAGCAGTATTTTTTGGAAAGGTAATGTTTTGGCCTTTTCCACTTTCTTCGATAAAAGAGGGGACAACATGCAGAAAAAAATGGAGGCAACAGGTCTGATTAGAACGCGGGTCGCTGTGGTCAGGACTCAACGTTGGTACAAGGTGCTCTACCAGGTGAGCTTGGGCTACTGGATCTG
Source organism: Clinocottus analis (assembly GCF_023055335.1). Lineage (NCBI taxonomy): Eukaryota > Metazoa > Chordata > Actinopteri > Perciformes > Cottidae > Clinocottus > Clinocottus analis. Next base: position 2,918,473 of record NW_027175898.1, read on the forward strand.
TGTGATGGTGATGTTTCAGTGTGCTAGCACTTTTCTACATGTGCCTTATCTGGTGTATCTTCCTCAATAACCAGACCATATGTGTTGTTCATGCTTGTGTGCGTTGCTAAACGGTAACCAGACCAAATTCGCCGAACTGTGAAATAAACATTTAAGCAGGAAAAATAAGACGTCTGTGACAAATCATCCACTTGCCATCACGTCCTTAAGTCAAGTCATGACATCACGCGACAGTGCGCATACACACACACACACACACACCGTGCTGCCAGACAGCCCACACGTGTTTATGACATGTCTCACAGAGGGACAGTGAGACAAACATGTCGTACAGGGTAATTGTTGGAATGTCTCATAGATGGCATGCAATTATAAAGGTGTGTGTGTGTGTTTGTGTGTGTGTGTGTGCGCGCGGCAATGTGTCTGAGGAGACGATCTACAATCTCAAAGTGAAACTAACTTGAAACACTTTCTGGTGTTCTGCTCTATTAGACGTAACACAACACTGGGAGAGGGAAAGAATAAAAGGGAAAGAAAGATGAAAGAATAAAAAGAAAAATGGAAGAAAACAAATTGACATGATGGAGAGAGACAGGAGGATGCCCACTGACATTTCCATGTACATTTTTCTGGAAGCCTAATGTACGTAATAAAACCCATCTATTTTTCCCTCTCTCTCTCTCTGACACACACACACACACACACACACACACACACACACACACTCACACACACACAAATTGAATCAGTGATGCTGTGAAAGAAATCAAGTAGTGTAATGTAAAGTGATGGCAATTAGAGGGAGGACATAATAAAAACATGGTGTGTGGGATAAGCATAGCAAAACGCATGCTTATAAATAGAGCAGTTATTTAATGTGGCCATTAAAAAGTAGATAGACATATTATTCATACAACATTTTATTCAAACTGAAGCAGAAGTGTGTTTCCCTATGTCTACTCGTGTGTGTTTCTCACCCATTTGACAGTTAACTCGTGGGATAACTTTTATTCTAAGTTTTCAGACACAAAGTGGAAAAGTTGTAGTAATATATTCATCATAAAACACTTGTTCCAGTTTCTCTTTGGTGGGAACTTTGAGATCCAATAAAAGCCGAGTCTTGAATGACTTTGTAATCTTGAATGAATGAATTCATGTGAACACAATACTGTGTATCAGACTGTAGCATCGTAAACAGTGTGTTGGTTGTACTGAACATTAGCTTGCAGCTATGACATGTCTTTCGTTCAGGCAGTGGATGCATCCATAAGCCTTCCCATTCGATTACAATCACCTCTCATGAACAATCAGTGTCGACCACATCTAATATGTGAACAAATACATTGGTTGTATAAATATGAATAGCGATGACGCAGCGAGACGGGTCGAGCGGGTCGCAGACGCGGTCTGAGCCAGAACGGAGCGAGCGCTGCAGGAAATGCACCCTGAGAGCGCCAGTCAGCCCACCTGTTGAGGAAGATTTGGGTTTACTGATGAAAACTGGGTCAGGTCCCAGAACACTTTGGCAGGCCGCCACCGTCCAGAGGAAATGAATGTGACACTTGAAATTCCCTCTGCTCACGTGGACCTGACGGGGACCCGGATGTGTTGTTTTCAGGGACGGATTTAGTGTTTATTTGGGAGCCCCAGGCCTTTTCTAATATTACTTTGGACAGTTTAATGAATGCAGACGCATTATATTTGAATGGTTATATTTTGTGATTCAAATCTGACTCTGAACATCAGTGGCATTTCTCTGTGAGGTAAATGTCGGTTACGGTTGGGTTGCATGTTTCTTTCAAGTGCTTTTGAGAGGCTCTTGTAAGTTATTTCAATGGAAAATGACTTTGAATAGGAACATAAGTCAATGTTTCCCTTGACCTAAACGGAGTTTGCACCTGGTGTTTTGTCAGGTGTACGGCGGAGGACCCAAGAAGCTCAGTGTTGAGTGTAAAGTCTGCATGAGCGCTTCTCAAGTAAACCCCCAGCCAAGTGTTTAGTCCCTTCTTAATGGGCACTTCTTTTTTTGTAATTTCTGCTTCTTAAACTCAGGGACATGAAAGGTTCTCCATGAAAACAATGGAATAACTTTGTTCAGCAAGCATCAAAGGTTCAAAAGCCCCTTTTAAGTTGCCCTAATGACCGACACTGCGAGGAGAGAGAAGGGTGGGCTCAGCTGAGGAGATTCCAGCGTTGACTCGGGGAATAGATCAGAAGCAACGCTCTCCCTCTCCTCTCCACCTCCTTTCCCTTTTTCATTTTCACTTCCCATCACGGGGAGTTGTGTGATTAACGGGACACGCAAGCGAGAACGAGACGGCGTGGGAGACCGACGGAGGGGAAGGTATCCTGTAGAGGGTTTATCTCTGTTCATGCCGTACATAAAACCTGCATCAGACCCCAAGGGGCCCCGCCCACACAGCCGCCATGCCACGCCCCCTCCATGAAGTCAGGAGCGTGACGCCGTGCTTTAGATCTAAACTGCGATTGATTTTTTTTTTTTTTTTTACAAGTCTTCCTCTTGTTGATGTTCTCTTCGCTTACCTGCTGTTTCCCCTTCTGACATAGAGATGAAACTTCTAATCACAACCAGGAGGAGCGAGCGTACACGTCTGTGGGAAAGCTTTCGCCGCTCGCCCGCTGAAAAATAATGTGACCACGCTTCAGGCACCACCGACTGCACAGAAGTTTGATTAGACATCAGAGCTCAGGAGATGGGTTTTCTGGACAAGTACCTCACACAACAACAACAACAATAACCACCTTTTTCAATTCCAGGCACAGGAGCTCTTCCTCATTATCCAACTCTTCCTTTTTTTTTCTTCCTCTCCCCCCGCAGTCACGGACTCGTGTTGAGCCAAATCTGTCAATCGATCTCCGCCGCTTCCTTCCTTTCAGTGCTCTGTCCTCGGCCCCCCCGACACGACAGCGGGGCCGAGGCCAAGCAGCGTGTTTGCATATGCTGATGGATGCATCTGCTTCTTTTTTTTTTGTTGCTTCTGGCTGGAGGGTGTTGCAGTTTAATCCATCATAAGGGATTAACAGGAAACCATGCATACAAGTACATGGAAGAAGAGCGTTCACAATGCGGACACGACGTTCATCAGATGACGTGATCGAGTCAAGATTCAATGTTCATATTTGGGTTATTCTTCAAGTCACTCCTGGGAAGCATGTATAAGCAGCTGGTTCATCATTTATACCAGAAAAAGCCCCCCGATGCAATTTAAAAAGCTGCTACCTGAAGGTTCAGTATACACAACAGAAGGGGTTCATGGTTTAGTGAGTACATGCAACTTAGCAAAACTCAAATTTAAGAGTTGAATTTTGGCTGACACACAGACACCCTCTGATGTCGTCCTTAAGATGTTTGAATTACCGTAAAAGCAGAAATCAGAAGGTGCTTAAGGGTCGCTTCACTTTAATCCCTTTAATCTACATGACATGCGTTCCTATTCACTTCAATACAATCAAACCTCAACACACACACACACACACACACACACAGAGATTTTAATGCACACTCGATACTCACTGGAGCTTAAGCAAATAGGACTTTACATTTTTGTATTTTATATATTCAATGTTGCAAACAAAGTTGTGGGCTTTCCAAATAGCTGGAGCACACACACACACACACACACACACACACACACACACACACACACACACACACACACACACACACACACACATTCCTGTACTCCTCTGTGAAGACACTTGTGTACAGTGCACATCCCTTTTCTAAATGCCGAAACGCAACCATGAAACCATGCCCGAAAAGTAAAAGTGCATGAAAAGAAAACTCACTGGTAAGTGGTCATTCTGAAGTGTGGGAGGTGAATCAGGTGTCTGCTGATCGTCAGACGTGCTGAAATGTTTTCATTAAGTGTTCAAGGTCCTTTGGACATGTTCCCCGTAACATGGGGTCTGAAGTGTTTTATAACAGAACGTGAGTCGTGCAAGTTGTGAGTGAAACTTGGTGAAGTGAGAAAGTTAGAATGAATAGTGAATGGAAATAGAGTCACCGCTATACTGGGAGCAAAAGGATTTCAACAAATCCCCCAAAAATATTTTCTCCGATAACTTTCACTGACTCACAATGACTACACAATGACTTCACAATGGCTACACGATGACTACACAATGGCTACACAGTGGCTACAAAATGGCTACACAATGATTACACAATGGCTACACAATAACTACACAATGGCTACACAATGGCTATACAATGATTACACGATGGCTACACAATGACTACATAATGACTACACAATGACTACACGATGACTACACGATGACTACACGATGGCTACACAATGACTACACAATGACTACACGATGACTACACAATGACTACACAATGGCTACACGATGGCTACACAATGGCTACACAATGGCTATACAATGGCTACACAATGACTACACAATGGCTACACAATGACTACACAATGACTACACAATGACTACACAATGGCTATACAATGGCTACACAATGGCGACACAATGACTACACGATGACTACACGATGACTACACAATGACTACACAATGGCTACACGATGACTACACAATGGCTACACAATGGCTACGAAATGGCTACACAATGGGTACACGATGGCGACACAATGGCTACACGATGGCTACACAATGGCTACACAATGGCTACACAATGGCTACACAATGACTACACAATGGCTACACAATGGCTACACAATGGCTACACAATAACTATACAATGACTACACAATGGCTACACGATGGCTACACAATGGCTACACGATGACTACACAATGGCTACACAATGGCTACACGATGGCTACACGATGGCTACACAATGGCTACACAATGGCTACACAATGGCTAAACAATTGCTACACAATGGCTACACGATGGCTACACGATGACTACACAATGGCTACACAATGGCTAAACGATGACTACACGATGACTACACAATGACTACACAATGGCTACACGATGGCTACACAATGGCTACACAATGGCTACACAATGGCTACACAATAACTATACAATGACTACACAATGGCTACACGATGGCTACACAATGGCTACACGATGACTACACAATGGCTACACAATGGCTACACGATGGCTACACGATGGCTACACAATGGCTACACGATGACTACACAATGGCTACACAATGACTACACGATGGCTACACGATGGCTACACAATGGCTACACAATGGCTACACAATGGCTAAACAATTGCTACACAATGGCTACACGATGGCTACACGATGACTACACAATGGCTACACAATGGCTAAACGATGACTACACGATGACTACACGATGGCTACACAATGGCTACACAATGGCTACACAATGGCTACAGGCTAGAGGAAGAAGATGTTTGAATCCTCTGAGTCAGGAAGGCAAAGGAACGGCTTTCACGTCTTTTTTCTTCTTGCATTAACTCCAACGTGGGTCCAGCTGGTTGAAGAACATACATTTTGTATTCTGAACCCGAGAAGATGAGACTCACGACTCTTACATCTTCAGCCCAGTAATGAAACGCTCCCACGTCGCTGAATATCTGTCCATTTCCATTAAATGCAAACGCCAACGTAACCTCTCTCCGTCTATTCCACTGGAGTATCTTATCACTTTCAATTTCCTTTCATTTCAACAACCGTGTAACATCTGAGCGCCGCGTGCTCGCTGCGTGTTCCCCGGAGCAGAGGACATGGCGGCTAAAGCCGAAGGCTAATTTGAGTTTACGGCATTTAGTGGAAGAATTTGAAGTCAAGCTGTCGAGAGAAAAATACAATCGCACGATGCTGCTCAGTTCCAGTTCACGGGGATCTTCAGCATTTCCTTTCAACCCGACGGTACAGCGGCCTCGTCTCCACCTGGCGTCCTCCGTTGTCCACAATCACTGGACCCCCGACGGCGCCGACCCGTCATTACCACGGTTTCCACAGCGACCTGAAGAACTTTCCTTTTTAATTCCGCCACCTGGAGTGTGTGTGTGTGTGTGTGTGTGTGTTCACTCAAAAAACTGTAGAAAATATGACTTTGTTTGAGACCGTGGAACAGCTGCAAGGAGGCACACACTCTCATTCATTTGGTTCTCTCTCTCTTTCTCTCTCTCTCTCTCTCTCTCTCTCTGTCTCTCTCTCTCTCTCTCTCTCTCTCTCTCTCTCTCTCTCTCATTCATTCGGTTCTCTCTCTCTCTCTCTCTCTCATTCACTTGGTTCTCTGTCTCTCTCTCTCTCTCTCTCTCTCTCTCTCTCTCTCTCTCTCTCATTCATTTGGTTCTCTCTCTCTCTCTTTCTCTCTCTCTCTCTCTCTCTTTCTCTCTCTCTCTCTCTCTCTCTCTCTCTCTCTCTCTCTCTCTCTCTCTCTCTCTCATTCATTTGGTTCTCTCTCTCTTTCTTTCTCTCTCTCTCTCATTCATTATGTGTTCTCTCTCTCTCTCTCTCTCTCATTCATTTGGTTCTCTCTCTCATTCATTTGGTTCTCTCTCTCTCTCTCTTTCTCTCTCTCTCTCTCTCTTTCTCTCACTCTCTCTCTCTCTCTCTCTCTCTCTCTCTCTCTCTCTCTCTCTCTCTCTCTCTCTCTCATTCATTTGGTTCTCTCTCTCTCTTTCTTTCTCTCTCTCTCATTCATTCTGTTCTCTCTCTCTCTCTCTCTCTCTCTCTCTCTCTCTCTCTCATTCATTCTGTGTTCTCTCTCTCTCTCTCTCTCTCTCTCCTTTAACACCGAGCCTCTTTTTAGGTTTCTGCTTGAGAATGACATACAAACTAAAATGGCTGTGTCTCTGCGACCACTAGAGCTATTTCAATAATCTTGGAGTTACCAGCCGCTCCTCCTCACACTCTCGTTCTTCTTCTTCTTGCTTCTTTTCGCCTGTCCGTCTGTTTTCAGCAGAAAATCGCCTCCTGCAAACGAGATCGACGTGGCAGTGAAACAGCATGCGGATGGCGTTCAGGCCCTGTGTTACGCCCCAGCTGCTCCTGGGCCTCTGGAGACCAGCAGTCAGTTCCTACTCCCTCTGAAAAGTGGGGTGAAGTCTCTCAAAAGAAGAGGTGGAACCCTTAAGGTCCATGAGCCAATCATGACCGCTGTGCACGAGGGTTTGGAGCTCAGAGTCTGCTCTGTGCCGCTGCATCTTGCGTGCAAACACACATGCAGCGCGTCGTGCGGCGTGTTCCTCTTTGTTGGGTCGGAGTTTGAAGTGATTCATCAGCCGACAAACACAAGACACATGTCCTTTTTATTTCTTATCCGCTGATGTCCGGACAGATGAGTGTTGTTCTAACATCTTTCTTTTTTTTTTTTTTTTAAAAAAAAAACGTTTTTAAAGTGTTTTACAAGCCAGCGCAACATCAAAACACACAGACCAAGAGGAACAAAAAACAACAACAACAAGCACAGAGATGAAAATGCTGCTTCTGTTGCAAATTGTGAGGTGAAATCGGCGGGGGGGCATCATAAGAAAACGTTCACATATTTGTAGCTTTTGGATAAAAGCCTATGAAAAAAGTGCACAGAGAGAGAGAGAGAGAGAGAGAGAGAGAGAGAGAGAGAGAGAGAGAGAGAGAGAGAGAGAGAGAGAGAAGGCATGGAGGAGAAGTGGTTGCGCGACAGAAAGCTATAAAAGTCCCATTAAGCTCTCAGTCTTGATTGCTCGACAATTAAATGTCCATTTTCTTTGAGTACATAGACAAGGTTGGCAACTTCACTTCAGCAGTTGGTTTACTCTGTCCGTGTGTGTGTGTGTGTGTGTGTGTGTGTGTGTGTGTGTGTGTGTGTGTATCTGAGTGTAAAAGCCAGCCATTACTTGTCGAGGCTGAGTGGTGTTGCTAGACATTCACACTTACACATCAGGAAGCCGAGTTCCAGTATAGCCGGCCAAATTGATTTCAGGTCAAAATCAGTTAATTAAATAAAGACTCAAACAGCTCGGGAGTCCGGAGCCCGCCTCTGTAATCGTAGTGTGTTTAGCCTGGAAGTGGGCGAGAAGGCCATTAGACAATCTTTCCTCCCCCGTGACAGGGTCGGCCAGGAAAAGGCTTTCCCACAGTATGTCGGCGAGCAACGTGCTGCAGGCCAGATGGAAGAGGGTCAGAGGCGTCTGTGGTTGGGGGAGCGTGTTGGACAGAGTTCATGGCAGTGGCGGAAGCGCTCATCAAATCTTTTGTCGTGGTAAAAGTACTCGATTCGTCATATGGAGCTCACAGGAAGGAGGCGGGCACCCAACCATCTGATCCGCTGATTCGCTTGTGGATTCACCTCGACGCATGGAAATGAAACGGATGAGTCTTTAGTTGTCTTTGACTAATGATAGTATTATATTAGTAACTAATAGAAGGGATGTGACGTGACGATACGGGGATGAAGTGTGCAGTGGATATGTCCACTCGCAGCGTGTTGCTACCGTACGGCTGACGTCCAGATGAATGCTGTAGCTCGGTTCATAGCGCAAATGCCTTGCTCTCAAGGGCGGAGAAGGGAATGCAAACTTTGTGACTCAGGCCGGATTGGAGCCGAATTTCCCGTATTCCCTCCCCGAAACCCGTCCAGTACAAAGCCTAGCTTAGAAAGCAAGACGCATGCGTAATAGGTCTGTTGCGTTCAGGGGCGACGGTGAGGAACAGACAGCTCGGTGTCACAGAATAGATGCAGGCGATCATAACTATGAGAATTTAGTTTAACATTTTCTGTGTTGTCATCATCGTTCGAGAGAGAATCGCGATGCATCCAAGGATCGATTTTATTTCTTATTTTTCCCACCACATCTCACTCGGGCTCTTAAGTCACTGGATGGATCAAGAGGTGGGAACGACAACGACAACAATGTTTTGCTCCATATTTGATTCTACATGGACTTTGTGCCTTTTCCTTCTCTGGTTTCCACCTTGCATGCGTTTCTTTGGTCTCAACCAGGGCTGGGTTCAAAAAACAGAAGGAACATTTTTCGATTCTAATCGATCTTCATTTGGGTGACCTGATGTAGAATCCTAAAGTCCTGAGGTAGACCTTTTAATGTATGCTTTTCTCTGCCTCACGCTTGAAGACGAGCACGCCTCAGTTGATTCAAAACACGGCTGGAAGCCGCTGCGCTCAAGGCACCTTCAGGCAGCGGCGCCGGCTCATTTCAGAAGCGGGAGGTAAAAGTGTGTGTGTTTGTGTGTGTGTGTGTGTGTGTGTGTGTGTGTGAGTGAGAGTGTACATCTAATGACACGAAACAACTTTACATCTAATGTTTTCTTTGCTTCGATCGCTAAAAACCGCTGATCTGCCCTGAGAGCGTGGTGTCTCGGACACTCGCTCAGTCACTCGATGCAGCTGTCACACTCTGCGCAGCTCTCACAGCGAGTCCGACATATTACTTTGACGTGTGCACTGCTCTTGAACCCGGCCGTGGCCATTTTCACACAGCAGAGCCAGATGTTTGGTTTCATAATGAACCAAGGATATTTCTTCCATCCAGAGGTGTGCTGGCTCTCTGTGTGTGTTTTCTCCTTTTGATGTAGAAAGGGCCCAACATATTAAAAGCAGTCATCTTAGTTAAAACCTTGTCCTCAGTTGTTTTATTCACACCATAGTCATTCTCATCTTTTACAGTTTCGAATTTCATCAAATCATTTTTTGTTCGTTGATGTGACCGAAACTCCATGTGTTGTAGCGAACACACACACACACACACACACACACGAGATATTTATAAAGGCCGGTGTTCAATTGAATAACTGAATAATAATGAAATACGAAGAAAAGGTCAAAGAAAGATTACATTGCTTTATTTTTCAGCTTTTATCTCCATAGTAAAAAGCAACCAATACCTAAAAATCCATTTATGAGCAGGCATCAGATCTGGGCACAAGTTATCACACTCTTCTTTACAGTTTGACTTGTCGAATGAATGAATAGTCACACCATGTTACTGTTTTCCCTAACCGTAACATTTCAGACACACGTTGTCGCGCTTTGCAGTTCAAACCTTCAATAAACCTCGTGAGATGTTAATCGAGAGTCTTCTGTTCAGCATCCCGTTACAGCCTTCCAGTAGCATGGCACCAAAAACATTGGACGTTATCGAACATCGCGTGTAGTCACGACTCAAAAGTGGAATGCGATGTTTCAAAAGGAAGAAAAAAAAAAAAAAAAAAAGCCCGCAAAAGTCCTCTGTGGTCCACTGAAAGCTTTTTCCTGTCGCGAGCCTTCGTACTGCGAGAACCCCGCCGCTCGGCCCCGCGTCGGCCTCAGCGTGACACGTGAAATCGTTCAGGTAAGTTGTTCGGGGACCCGCTCGGGTGGAGAGCATCTGTCCTCAGACGGGACGCGAGTAACCCGCGGCTCGTCTCTGCCGGTCTCGTCCTCTACCTCGCACAAGATGGACGTCCGATCCCCCGTCACGTGTCTCTGTATCCTGTCTGGCAGGCTCCCCTGCAGGAAAAATGAGTTCCCCCTCCGTGTCCGCTGCTGAGGAGCGGCCCGCGACCGCAAAGCGCTCCGCGTTGGACTGCGAGGTCATCCGCTACAGATGTTCGCGTGGTCGCAGCCTTGTTAAATTAGCTCGTTGGCAAAAAGCGTGTAAACGTCTTGAGCTGGTAATGAAGTTATTCCGCGTCGGTATTTCTCGCCAAAAGATTAATGGATTTTGGTCAGGCACCGTGTAATAAGTGGGATGATGTGCAGGCTGCTGCTCAGGGCCACGAGGTCCACTTTGTATCAATTGATTTACCCAATTGGGTTTAATTCTGTGATAATGACCGTCGAGATCGCTGCACAATATGGCAGCGCCACTAAAATTAAACATTTATCCTTGTTTTCCCGTGCATTGGTATTTTGCCGGCATTATGTTGGTGTGATAGAATATTCCTTACACCGTGCTTGCTGTGCGAATATTTTGTATTTTAATACGAGCTCATGTGTTTTACTTAATGCCATGGCCAGATCCAATTTCCTCAACTGTTGTTTATTGACTATTTCTTTTATGCAGGCCTATTTACTTCATTGCTGTAATAACTCAATCAGCCCGTGGGGAACATTAACTTTTCATTTCTTTATGATGTCTATTCACATAGTTAGGCAGATGCAATTAAAGCTCCAGGAAACCCAAACACTTGAGTGGATGTTAGTTATGCTGTGACTCCACTGTTGTTTCTTTACTTTCTTGTGTCACGTTTCTGGAGCCAAAAGATGATCACGAGGGGTCGGTCGGTCGTCACATTGTGGGAACGTTTTCCAAATATAGTCGAGTAGAAAAAGAAAAAAACTAAAAACGGCAAAAAGCAGGAAGTTTGTATGTATTCACTGTAGTGTGGAGTCAGCTTCACGGACTTTGATAACTGAGGTAGAATAATGTACAATAAAGTGCATAGAGTCTGCGCTTAGTGCCTCGTCAACACACACACACACACTCACACACACACACACACACACACACACACACACACACACACGCACACACAGCAACTCGTCAATGTCCATGTGTGCCATCATTCTCATGTAAAATAGTGATGAAAAAGCAAAAAGCCAAACAGTTCTGAGGGTAAAACTTCAGACAGGAAGGAAACAACTATGTCTCACTAAAGTCTCTCAGATCTAAACCGACAAACAGCTCCTTCAAACAACTTTATTTATCATTGTTTTGCCAAAAACTACATTTGTTCTAGATTACATTAGAAATCTCCAGGATAGAGTCATTATTTACCTCCGCCCAATACTCAAACTGTACTGACTCGAGCTTGAATGAATCCTAATGCAACCTCCGTTATCTTTAGCCGTTAGCTTCGTCATTTAGCTCAGCAGGACTGTGCTGCCTACTGGCTGCTGGCGGTTCATAATGCGCCCGAGATACCACATGTGCAGAACTACGACAAGCTATCGGCTAACTAGCTAGTTTATTTTCAGCCTCATCATTTGAAGCGGCTGCGTGTTTTAATTAAAATATTGATATTTGCCGTCAGTCTATCGATAACGCATCATCACAAGAGGAAGTAATGCAACATATTCCCACATTGATATCTTGTCCCATAAGTATTGAGTGGGACAAGGATTTGTTGCATTTGATGCCAGGCTGAACACGTCACAACAACATTAAAAAACGATGCCTTTAATTTCAACTTTCATCATTATCTTTCAAAATAAAGGACCACGCCTATAGATATGTACTGCATGTGCAACACACTGGGAAACCACAGAATATTACTGCATTTACACACTATAGGCACCAAACAAAGACATACTCATCAACATGCCATTCATTATCAAGAAACTATACCAGTTGTCTGTTATTGAGAAAGATTAATCAGAAAATGATTTCACAAAAGCTGCAAGGGGAAACTTTCCTCATTGCCAGACAACAGTATTTGGGTTTCACGCTGTTCTGGAGAGGCAAAGCTGGTTCACTCACACGCTTTGTGGGCAGCAACCGTGAACATGAGGCTCCTTTATGCTGTTTGCATAATGAAAGCAGACAGCAGCACTAATGCGAGTGCGACATTTACTGCAGTTACATCAAAGCAGAACTCTTCTTAAATGTTTGCGAGAGCGAGGTGAAATCCAAGACGGCCATTACACTGCGTCTCACATCCGTGCCGGGTCTCAATATGTTCATTTGCCGAACAAACTGTTCATACTTCTTGAGCAGCATCGCGTTTGTTTTTTTTCCACAAACATTTTTCTCAGCATCGATGCTGACAGCTTCTGGATCGCCACATACCTCCTTGAACCAAGCTTTTCTTTTTCTTCTCCCAGGACGGCTGGAAAGCAGCTAAATATGATCAGCGTGTGTCTCTTCACGGTACTTTTTTTTGCCATGGTTGGTGGATTCAAGGGCGGTAATGTCGGCCATCACCACCGTGGTCCAGACGGAAAGACCTCAGGGGTTGGATGGACCGCCAAGAAGAAACGCTACCGACTTTCGTGACCTGCTGACCTTTCCCTTAGCGCCACAAGCTGGTTGAAGTATTTTGATCATAGCGATGGGTCTTAACATCAATTTGATGGCTTGCCATGACATTTTGTACAGATAAATATGGAGTGGAGTAGACTCCTCATGCGTTGCTCATCCGCCTGACGTTTCCACTCTTCTCTGGTGATCATTCCAGGCCTTTTCCAGGACATTTTAAGTGATGACCCAGCTGTTGTGACAGACAGGCAACGTACCGTACACTTAAATGTTCCTCTCTGTGGTCATGTTTATGACTATAACTATATATATACATGAAACCATCTCTTACATGTTTAGAAATTCTGATGATTACAGAATTACAAAGTAGCAAGAGAAGAGCGTCAACTTTTAGCTTCAACTGAACCGATCATGCTGAACAATCTTCACATTATCCAACCGTTAAGAAGTTGGGAGGACGGCAACGTAACGCGGCATCATCCAACCTCTATCTGCCACCGTGCGAGGTGACTTGAGGGTTTGCGCTAGAAGTACATCTGCACAGAAAGCATCGGCTGTTAGCGCTGACCGGGAATCCCCAACGTGAGACTATGGCCTGAGGAAATGTCAACGACTTGTCAATCAGAATATTTCTAACAGGCCTAGAGAATAAAAACACAACACGAAAGGGGTTTTGGATCATTGGCAGTTTTGAAACTTCTTAAAGCTAGCATCACGACGTTGAACAGATCAGTTTCCCATCTCTAATATCCATTTTACTGTGAAAAACAAATGTATGATTCATTGAGCAGATAATGCACTCAGCGTTAAATAATGGCATCTCCAATGCTGCTGAACTGCAACTCACCATGTCCTGTATATACTTGTTTTCCTTTTTATGCTCATGAATTATTCATAATCCGCATAACGACATGAAATCCATCAATTGTGGAAGGCCCTGCTAAATTCAGTAAATCAAACCTGATAAAGAAACCAGCGTAAAAGTCCACTAAAGCAACCCCTCTGCGGCCTCGCCGTATCCTCTGGCTTTCTCTCAGTGCCGGAGAGAAGGGCGGGCTCACCATTGTGCCCGTAATCACGTCAAAAGACGACAGCGTTATGGCCACAGTAACCGTGTGTTGTTGTCGGATGATTTAAATCTCCCATCATCCCCTGTTTTCGCCTACCCCTTTATCTCCTCCTCCTCTCGCTATCTTTCAGCCTCATGCATACTGAGTAGCACATCAAATATTCATAGCACACGCACACAACGCACACTCACCCCGGCACAGGGATGCACACACACACACACACACACACGAACTTGCATATGGACTCGGACAAACGAGTTGCGCAAGGGGTCGGGCTCGCCCCCCCCCGCCCCCCCTCGCCCCCCTCCACCCCCCCACCCTCATGTCTTATGCTCTTGGACGCACACATCATACACACGCATACGTACAATGCTGCAATCATTCACATGCGAAAGAACCAGCTCAAAGCAAGCATCCATGAAAGTTTAATACAGCGGGTGTCCGATGGAGTTGCAAACACACACACACACACACACACACACACACACACACACACACACACACACACGTGTACGGGCCCACGAGTGTACACGGACGCAGACACGCCACACATCTCCCTCCTTCACTCACGGCCATGAAAGTTTAATCTACAGGATGTCAAGTGGATTCATTGTGTTGGGCTTTTTGTAGCACCTGTGTTTTTACACTCCTTAAATATTTCAAACATATTCATGCTCCAGGATACAGCCAACACCATCATTATGAGCCCCAATGGGGCTTTGGGGCAGCCGTCGAGGACTGTCGGAGAGATTCATGTTCATCATCCGGATTTGTTTTTTGTTTTTTTTAAAAAGGCATCGCGGCTCTTCGTCGCGGCCGTGGTATCCTGGTATCCTGGTTTCCTGCTGTGCCTCTTCGGAGGCCTGTAATTGGCCAGTTACTGAACGCAGTCTACTATGAACAAATACATCTCACCAAGCTGTTGTTTCAGTGAGAAAGCTACCAATTTGTGTACTTCATGTACTTTTGCAAAAAATGATTACCATAAAACATTTAAAGTGTTCCTCTTACAGCTTATGCAATAGAATAGTTCAACACATTGGAAATAGCATCCTTGGTTCTTTTATTGAGAACGAGATATGAGGTCAGAACCCACATGAGACTAGCTTAGCATCTCACCGGCTAAACTTTTTAAATGAGCCTACAAACGACTCCAAAGCCCGATGACTTGTGTAAAAAAAACTACGCTGCCTTTCGAGGGGAAGGCGTGCCACATTTTGACCATCCACCCACCGAGCGGGTTCGCAGTAACAAATTACTACGTCACCTTTGTTTAGGCACGATAGTGCCAAACATGGCAACATGGCCGAGACAACAAGACTTCGGGAGACTATTCACACAATCACTTTGAGTTTTTGAAGGGTGTTTACGTTCTTATGTTTTGGGGAAACGTAGGAGTGTTAAGTAGAAAGTATTGCACGTGCCATTGGTTTTCGGTGGCACTATACACAAACTCAGACGCGGTCACCCGACTGTTAATATATCTCATATGAATGAAAATGGCAAAGAGTAAGTACGTACGCAAGAACTCTAGCTGGAGCGAGTCAACAGACGCGCTGTAGTGTCAGCATCGTCCAAGTTTACATTAGAAAAGTTTCCATTTCTTAATGAACATCAGTCTCTTATGTGGACTTTGTTATAGATTTTTGTTTTTTAATAATTCAGAGTATTGATTGGTCTCAGTTTGTCATTCTGAGACGGGTGGTCTCCAGCCATGCGCCCAGCGGCCAGCAGACAGCAATTTATCAAAACCTAGAAAAATAAAAGCCGAGCTACATGCATTGCTTTATATCTTCTAGGCAATTAAAACATATTTAAAAACATAACCAGGTCAAACTCTTGAAAGAGAGCATTCTATTGCGTAAAGAGCAACGAGATATCATCCTTCAACAGGCCATCCTTCAAGTTCAACCACTTGTGGTGCTTGTTTGTTGCCGTTGTTGACCTTTCGACCTCCCCGATGGAGCCAGTCAGGACGCGTCTTTTTTTCTTTGGGGAATTGAGAGTATCAATTAAAAAGAAACAGGCTTCGAGAGCCGCTGGTTTAAGTGGACGAGCACAACTGCAAATGAAGGATCAAAGTCTGCTTGAAACAGAAAGCAGGACAGAGGGAGGGCACACTGTGAGAATGCAACATTCAGCACATCCGTAGCTATAATGAGCGGGCCGCTTTTGAAGTTCAACAGTGCCTTCATGAATACTGCACGCTTCATGGCCACAAGTAAACGGACGTCCCAATATTTCATCCATGTGTGAATGTTGAGCGTGTCATTCTGGAAGCAGGCCTCTGATCTTCAGTGAATCCTTTTCCACCTCGTTTTGAAACTTGGCTGCAACGATTTTGCGGTGAGGTCAGACATGGATGTCGGGCGATAAGGCCCGGTGGTGTCTCACTTCAAAAAGGTGTTGGAGTTCAAGTCAGGTCCCTATGCAGGCCGGTCACGTAGTGCCACTCCGAGCTGCCAAGAGGATTTCTTCAAAAATGTACTTTTGTGCACTGGTGCATCGTTATGTTGAAACGGCACAAGCCTGAGCTGAAAGAGCACGTTTGCCGAACCCAAAGCATGGAAACGGACCACTGGAAAGTTTTAGAAGAAGCTACTTTGAATAAATCTATGTGCAGCAGAGAGATAAAGTCCGTTGACAGGCTCAGCAACAGATTTAAGTCTCCGTCTAGGTCCAGCCCAACACAACAGCACCGCTCTGTCTGACCTCAAATCAACAGATAAAGACAATTAAACAGCAAGTATTTGTATGGCAATTAATCGTTAACTATAATAGGAGACACAAAGCAGGAGATGCATTCAAACGTGAGCATTATTATTTGGACAAGTCAACACTTTTAAGTTGCAGGGAAAACAAACAGAACAGCAGAAAGAAAACCCAGCTCGGCAACTCCTAGGGAAGTGACTCACCAACCAGGAGTGCAGGTGAGGGAGCCGTATAACCGCTCCAGCGAGTGTATCTGATCATTAAACTGGCTCCATATCTCCTGCCAACGCCAAATAATCCCAGCTGGTGCAAAGTGAGCTCAGAACGTTTGGCTCCTGTGGTGCTGACAGCAGCAGCGTGGTTTGGGACCTTTGTAAAGTGCAGTGACACGACGCCCTGAGAGGCAGGTTTTTCATTATAAGTGATGGGTTTACATCCATTCAAGCCTATAAACAATATGAGCAAAATGAGGAAAAAGTTGGCCCCCGGAGCTTTCTGTGAGAAAAGTTTCATTTTAACCCGGAAATGTCGATCTTTGTTGCCCGAACCTAAAGGCAGACAGCCGGGACGGCAACATATTAAGATGCCTGTATGTACACCGGAAGGGTTATTAGTTGCTGCAATTGTCCTTCAAAAATATACACGGCTATACAAAATTACATGTGTATTAATATTGAGTTTATTGATGTTTTCAAAATATAAACAATTAACAAATGTGATTGTCTAACACGCACATGAATACTGCAGTCTTTGTAAATGATACTTTTGGGACAGTCTGTGTTCATCCCATTTTAAAAACTAGCAAGCTGGAATGACACACACACACACACACACACACACACACACACACAGACATATGTTTTCCTGAATTTACACATCAGATTAAAAGTGCTCGCAATACCTGATCTTGTGTTTTGAGGCAGTACCGGTGGAAGGCGTTCGATTGCCCGCCTCTCTCTCTCTCTCTTTCATCTCCCTCTCTGTCACTGTCACTGCCTCTCTTTCTTCCCCCGTCTCACATTTCCTGTCCCCCACTTAGCAAAGTGAAGAGCGACAACTCCACTGCCCTGACATTCCCTCGGGGGCCTTGTTGAAAAATAAGAAGTGATGTTGGCCTGACGCCGGCCAAGTGTACCGAAGTTTCCTCTGCAAGTATAAACCGGTTTGCACGCGTTACCAAATGTGACCACGGTGAAATAATCTCACATCTTTTTTTCAGGGTATAGCCGCCAGAACCTAAGTACATCACCCTTTCCTCTTCTGTTGAAGCTGTTTTTGGAGTTTGGAGTGGTTTCTACTCTACTCAATCATCACTTGATGAGAAAATAAAACATGCGTCCAGATTCCCACAAAGTGAACCGTTCGACTGCCCTCGTGACTTTATCAAAGTTTCTGACCTCGCACTGAGTGAGACACACGTTGTAAAATGCCATAATAATCCAGAAAAATCAAAGCTGGTGGCTTTTAAAGGTGCCATTAAAAAAAAAAAAGGCTGCCATTGGACATGCCTGTGTTTAATTAATGTGCTATCCTGAGGGGTCTTCGGAGGCACCGGCGCCTCAGCACAGGGCCATTTGCTGTAGGTCACTCCTGAATAAAACCGGTGTACGTTCAACCATACCCTGACACGATCGTAAAATAGACCGGCCTTGGCTACGCCTGATTAGAATTAGTTTAACATCCCGGGGCCAGAAGCAGAGGAAAGCTGCCCTTGGGACTTGCCTGGCGGTTATTCAGGAACATCACATTAATGAATGCATGGGGCTGTCCCATAACATGGCTGCATGAAGCTGATGTGATATCCAAAAGGGGTCATCCTGAGGGGCCGGGGCCTTTGCCGCTCAGGGACACATGCCTGCATGTGTTTGACGCAATACCCGGAGGAGGGAAGGGTCATTCTGGGGGTTCGGCTGTCCCGAGCGGCCTGTGGGATTTCACCAGCTTATAATTAATGTAGCGTCCCTTATATAGGCCCCACTGTGAGGGAGATACAGAGGCCTACAGGTCTTTACACTTCCTCCACATCTCCACCATTCTCCTTTTGTCACTTAAATAGCTAAAGGTCGGATCCCAGTGGCGCTATAGGTGCAGAGATCAGCTTTTTTTAATATCAGTAAAGTCCGGACTATTAAAATTGAATAAAGTTATCGCTGTGATCCATCATTGATAGAGGATGGACAGTATGGGCCCTCATTAGCAAGTTAAGTGGATTCAGAGGGACAGGCAGGGAAGGAGGGAGGGAGGGAGAGAGAGGAGGGAGGAAAGGGAGCAAGGGGAGTGTTTCAGGTATGGGATTCAGAGGCCTGATTAATTTAGAGTTCCTATTTGAGTGTAAATAAATCAGTAACTGTTCAATTTTACAAAATGCAAACATGGAAACGTAAATAGATTAAGAACACACATCTCAACAGACACACAAAGTGAAATGAGTGTCGCATTGACCCGCAGGCTTCAGTGGACGCGCCGAGCCGAGCCGACGGGTGATTCCACGTCGGCCATATTTCCTTATATTTCGCAGGTTTATGCGGACGGATATAAACAGTGAGCGAACGCTCCCGTCACGACTGCGTGTTCAAAAACACCACACAAGAGACATGTCGAAACCGCCGCAGCATTGCGCTTCAGAGAACTGCTGATGTCAGGCCGGTCGGTTGCATGTGCTTGCATGATTAAAGGCAAACATGCGAAACAAACAAACATTTTTGCCGGGGCCTTTTTTAAACATTTTTTAGAGAGTCTCTCTTGCTTTTCTGTGGCGACGCCCTGGAGCGGCGCTCTCATCAACATGCAGAACTCGGTACAAACCCCGCATGCTAATTAGCGGGAGAAGCTGCTCCATTGAAGCCATTACTGAAATATAGTGACCGCATTTAACAGCAAGACAAGGAAGCGCCGTTCCCACTTTCATTACCGAGGCTGCGTCACGTCGTCCTCCTCTTCGACAAAAGGTGCTCCTACACAAAGCTGCAGCATTGTGTAGAAGCGGCTGCACTACATTACATAATCCTGCTAAATTACAAACTCGCATTTTTATTGAATTAACGTGGAATAGTCATGAATATAAAATAGTGTTCGTCGTCACCTGAGTCACAGTGTAGCCCTCGTCTTATTGACGTTGTGTGTTTGTCCTGCGAGTAATTCTAATGGGAAGTTGAATTTTGAGTTAAACTGCTTCAGTTCGGGTCAGTTACAAACTAACATAGATTCATTACGTATTCAACTCATTACATGTCAAAGTGTCTCTTCTTGTTTTGGTTAAAAGAGGTTCTTCACCTTCATCTGAGAAGGTCGGTTGCTGCTGCTTCTCTTCCCTTTTGTCGCTGTGCAGTTTAAAGCCAAAGCGAACACAATATTTAACACAAGATGTTAATACACCATGGTGTCACTCTGTTTACATCCGTTGTATACCCAGCACTGATTGTGATTTTGAGATTATTTCAGAAATGCCTAAACGTTTGAACCGCCTCGGAGGCGGAGTGGCCTCTCTCTCTCTCTCTCTCTCTCTCTCTCTCTCTCTCTCTCTCTCTCTCTCTCTCTCTCTCTCTCTCCTGTTGAATGAAGGTGATAATGCCAAAAAAATCTCATCAAAACAGAAATGTTTTGTTTGTACAACCACACGGACTGATCAGTATTCCGATATCAACTGGTAATTGCTACCAAAGCACAACAATGTAGTCATATTGCATTGTTCCTCAAACACACACACACACACACACACACACACAAAGACACACAGCACGTTTCAAAGCCTGTCCAGATTCTACGTTTGTTATCCCGCTGCCTCCCGTTTCCAGCTCGCCTTTCGCTGTCAATCATCAGTGACACATGACTGCCACCTGGTGGCAGCAAGCGATATCGGCCTTAAAGATACTCCTCGACACATTTATCGCCAAGAACTGTAGGCAGATCAACAGGAAGCCCTGCTTATTACTTTTCTGTGTCAAAGTCGGTTAAAGGGAACCGTTCGAGGTTTATTTATTTATAGTCAGTGAGGTTGATTTTGTCCAAACTTTTATTTGAACAAATTACGGTGTACGCCCAGCTTTCCGTCACCGTCTCGCTTGCTTTCACTCGTGCCTGATGGCTATTAATATTGCATGCCTATTCAGTATTTCAGTGCAAATAGTTCAGTGTAGGTATCTGCCTTCAAAGCTCATTATTGATTGAATCTTGCTTCCCGGCCTCTGGGTCAACGCAGCAGCAGAACAGACTCTGAAGCAGAGACCTGGATCAAAGTGAATAGCACGTACATGCCCGAGGTAATATGTGAGCGTGTGCATGTCCAGTATGTGTGTGTGTGTGGACTGTCAATTACCTGCATGTTTTACCTGCATTACCTGCATGTTGTTTTTCTTCTCTAATTGTCGCGAGGAAAACAAAAACATAGAGAAAGAAGAGTAAAAATGTAAAAGCATTGAGAGACGAGACTGATTAAGAGGAAAAGGAAAAAGACAACAAAAAAAAAGGCACAGACGAGGAGAGTAAAGGCAGAAGCAGCAGACAGTGAGAGAGCAGATTCATTCCCCCGAGAACTCATTAGAACATTACCACAGAGCTCAGCTCAATGACACTTTGAAAAGAAGGAAAAATCAACAAAAGACATACAGCTCCTCAACATACGTCCTGATGCTGCCATCTAGTGTGGAGCGTGGATTCTACGGGCTCGTGGAAGTAAGTATGTGCCAATTCATCCACCGTGTGGTTCTGTGGGCGCATCCCAAGTCTCTTAATTGTTGTTTCCTCGATCCTCGATCGACCCGGAAGTGGTTCTGCGTCGCCGTATTGACGGCCGTCCCAAAGCTCTTATTCTGATCGAGGAGCGAGGAGAGATCTCCCACGAGAGCTTCCAGGAGTGTTTTAACGCTCGACATGCCCCCTCAAGGTTCATCTGTAATTAGACTGACCTCAATCCTGCTCATTATTATTGTGTAAGTGGTAAGAGTGAATGGTATGATCAGTGGTGGAACATAAAGTATAATTGCTTTAGTACTGCACTTTACAAATTCAATATAAGTATTTCCATTTTCTTCAAGTTTTTACTCTGTTGCATTTGTTGGCTTCTTTCAGGGTGTTTGCTACAAAGACAAACATTTGGTCCTTAGATTATACAAAAAAATGTGAGCTACGACATTGTAATGTGTCGCGTATTGGAAAAAAAAAAATACATTTAGAGACTTTGTTCTTGGTTTCTGTTCAACACTTTACTGATTGTGATTAAATTTGAAGTAAAATTATATAAATCCTTATGAAGCGTTTGATGGTAAAAATCGCTGCAGTAGCAGCTATACTTAGGAACATAACTTTCTCTGGAGGAAAGCCAGCTGCATCTCCAGATACCCCACCCACCCTGGGCATGCACTCTTTACTCGCCTTTTGCATATCTTTAATGTTCCTATATTAAAATGAATATACTCCATTGCTTTGTCTTTTCAGTCCAGCAAAGGAAACAGTCATAAGAACTTTGTCCCCCACGACAAAGCTGTCATCCCCCCGGTCAATTTCCTCTTTTGTATCCTTTGGAAATATTATCCTCCACTTTGGTGTATACATCTGAGAGGGTTGAGTGAGGCTACACACATCCTCATTGTATGTCAGGTCAGTGATGTGGTTCTCATTCATCTGTAACACTGATGTAGAAAAAAGAAAAAAACACAAGGACACAACAGATTTATGAATATAGATTTATATATATTTTTTATCTTTGTCATGCAGCTTATAGTGCAGGAAATTGCAATTATACCTGCCACTTGATAGGGATTTCAGAGGGGTAACGAGCCTCCCACCCATACATTAAATAACATGGGGAGTATTTGATGGTCAACAGTTATTTGTGCGGAGACTGACTACAGTCGACTGGATGCTTAAGCTCCAGTCACGAGGGAGGTCCGGCACCATTTTTTTTTAACTCTAGAAAAAAATGAAAGTCAGTCAGTCAGTCTCCATGTGTTATTAAAATACATTAAAAAAAAGTCTATTTTTCTAACCCTTAAATAATACCTACACATATATGCTGTTTTGGCTTCGTTTGGGCGATTCGATGGGGATCTGATTGCTGTCCACTGCGCCAATGACATTGAAAAATGATGAGCTCCGTAATGAATAGAGATAGGAATGCATTTTTTTTTATCAAATTGTGAAATATTGAATAACTCAATTACCTGCAATTCCATAAAATCCCTCTTTGGTTGCCTTCACTCGGACGTGTTCATTACATTCCCTGACTCGTCCAAGAAGAAAAGCTGTGACCGGCTTGGTGGAAACACTCATTCACAGTTCAGCTCCTCCTCCTCACTCTGTAGCTCCTCCTCCTCACTCTGTAGGTCACTCCCTCCTCGTTATCACTCATTCGCTTCACCTGGTCCTCACGCCCATCTCACCTGCAGCCCGTTCCCTCATTAGTCCCTCACTTGCCCTCTGCCAGATTGTCCCCGTTACAAAGCCATTTGGTTGAGGGCGATAGGGCGCCAAACTTTTGTTGAGTGAAATTCACTAGAAAAGCTGGCCACTCCCTGCGCACAAAAATGGCAGCGCCCTTCCTCAGAGATCCCATTGATCGAGGAGCAATATTAGTTAGATTAGCGTCTCATAGGGTTCTTTGAGATCGCCAAGATCCGTTCTCATGTCACAAATAACTTCCTGTATGAGCGCTATCGCTTCAGCCGACTAAGACACATTTATTTCCGAGAGTTGCATTTTTGTACAGCGTGGGCGATGCAGATAACGTCGGGAAAGCAGCTGTATGCTGTTTATTTGGCGCCTACATTTTTGGATGTTACATCCATTGGCCACGTCCGAGTAAATGCAATCAAAGAGGGCTTTTATAGAATTGCAGGTAATTGAGTTTTTCAATATTTCACCATTTTAATAAATTCATTCCTACCACTATTCACTACGGCGCGTATCATCATGCAGCGTTCAATGTCATTGGCACAGTGGACTGCACGCAGAGCCGCAGCAAATCGCCCTCTGGCCCAAACGAGGGGAGATTTTGTCAATCTGTAAGACTTTTCACAGCATTGTGCCCTCAAGCCCAATCAATGAATGATACGATAAGTACTGCAGTGGGGAAATTGCAGGTTTATAGCAGCAAGAGAGTTAAATAAAAAACTGTAAATACATATCTCCTCATAAGTATCCATTTGGATTAATAAGATATGTTTGGGCTTGTTTTGTCAGAGTTTTCTGGCAAGATCTCATTTGATTATTCATTTCATTTAAACTACTGCCAGCCGGCACGATACATTATCCCAACACTTACGCATTTAACTTGTCAGTGACAATTTGCAGCGCTTCTTGCGTTTTGCAGCGGTGGCGTTGTTGGATTTGGTAATGATGACTGTCTTGACTTCCTCATATTCCGTCATAATCGTCTCCTGCTCCTCCGCTGAGACCCTTTCTTTCGGTTTGCTCGCCATCGTAGGCATTTAAAGAACAGGAAATCTGTGATCTACGGTCCACCCTTTTGAAGAGGAACGGACACGCGCAATTATCCAGATGACTGACATCTGGTTAGACTGAATGAGGGCGGGTCAACCTGTGAGGATCAAGAGTTAGCCTGATGTCAATCATCTCGATTGGTGACCTGCGGTGTACTTTGGCTTTGAGTAACAAAAAAAAATTAAAAAAATAAAAACTCACCCATTTTTGGGTGTCTGCCTTCATGCCAGGCCAGTAGTAACATTGGAGAATGGCATGAAGGGTTTTGTCAACACCACAGTTGATACGACAAAATGTAAGGGGGTCGTATCTGGACACACGGGACTCGAGGGCTCTTTGAACTTTTAATGGAATATCCGGAAACAGGCAGAGAGAGTGCAACCCGGAGTCAGGATCAGGGAAGCAGGTAGGTTACCGGGAGCCAGCAACAGCGGATCAGACGGGGACAGACGGGGTCGGCCACAGGAAATCAGTCTGTGGATGAGTGCTGGAAAGTTTTTAGCAATGCACAATGCAATCTGCCAGAGAGCAGGAGAGGGGAATGAGGGAGTGGCTGACAAACGGAGTGAGCAGGGTGTGGAGGTGAACTGTGACACAATGACTGACTGATTGATGGTGTATAGCATTAAAACGCAGAAGCTCTTCCCTTGATCGTATACCTCTGATGTTTTGTAAGGCCCTCCGGTAATCGATTATTGATTTTGAAAGTCATGATTTCTTTCACTATTTGGATCCATTTCTTTTTGTTTTTCCACTCTCTTTTTCCCTACTTCCAACACTGATGCAACTTTTGCTCAACCTTACATAGGTCTCCATGAATTAATGCCAAAGACTAACTGTGAAAAGGCCTTTGCCAGTTAGGACCTAACAGCAACGTCTGGACATTGTTCTTTGAACAGATGGTTAAAGATCACATGTGGATGTGTTTGGTACACATTGAAGACCATATATTATAATGTATAAGTGGCATATTACAGCCTTAAGGCTGATAACAAGTAGAAAAGTCAATTTTGGCTGGCTGGCTGACGCACATATAGGCAGGAGACAAACAGGTTTAAATACAAGAGTTAACGAGACACAGGTGGAAACAATGAGGGCAGCACAGGTGAAGGGAATACACAATCAGGAACCAGGCAGCCACACGATCACAATGGCAGGAAGTGCAGAGACACAGAGGACACAAGACTACAAAATAAGAGGAAACAGAAACGTATATCATGACAGTTAAACTTTGCACAGACGCTTTGTATGAAATGTGTTTTGTTCCCCTTGAGTGTGCCCGCCATGTTACCATATTGTCACGCTGTGAATGTGATTATTTATTTCCCGTATCAGACTCAAGTGAGCTCAACTGTTCGACTTCTCTGTGTTCTTGGCTGGTTAAAACAGCCACCTAAATGTTTGAGAAAGCAGCTGTAAACTGCTCAACAGGTCATGTCAACATGCTCCATGTCGTCGCATTGTGGTCACAAGTTGAACTGGTTGCTCCTCTTGCATTTTAAATGTGACTGCTGACTACATAATTAAATTGTAAACCTACAACAGTATCCACTATGGTAATCGTAGCGTAGAGGTAATCCTGCTGACCTCTGATCATCTTTTTCACCAACTTTATTTCAAAGAAAGGACAATTTGCTAACTTCCTGTTTCAACACAAACAACAAGCGACGTTTCATCTCGACTCTTTTCCTTGACACTGCAGGTTGCAGCACCATTGACAATGAATGGAAGGGTTTGTTGAGGTGGAGGTCAGAAAAGGAGAAGTTTCCAAAATGATCAATTAGACTGGCGAAAGAAGTGAAGTCTTATGTGAGATCAGTTTAATATTATTATTACTTTATATTACATTTTTAAAGATAAGAAGTGCTATAAATAAACATACTGACATGAAGTTTGAAGTGAAATCATAAGCATGCTGGCTCACGGTGCTGTCAGTATCGACATTGTTATTGATATACCTGTCTAAATGTCATGGGCAAGCACCTGTGCATGTGGCCCAGTGGAGTTTGTTATACCAAAGACTGTGTATACGATTGTGTTATAACATTCATATTTTTGATTTATTAATAAATACACTATGACCCTCAAATAAAAACAATTGTACATTGCTTTGTATATATCTGTAACCTTTTACATTTTACTTTTGCTAATTTATAATGCGTATTATTATTATCAGCTGCATGGTTGTGTAGAGGCCAGGTTGCAGCAGTGGGACCAGGGTTTGGTTCCCGGTCGAAGCGGCCCTTCTGTGTGGAGTTTGCACGTTCTCCAGTGGTAGCATGGGTTCGCTCCGGGTTCTCCGGGTTCTCCGTCTTCCTCCCACAGTCCAAAGACATGCAGCACCGGTTAATTGCAGATTCTAATAGCCAGTAGGTGTGAATGTGAGTGTGAATGGTTGTCTGTCTCTCTATGTGCCCTGTAAATGATGTGTTATGATACAGCATTAGGAATATTTAAATATAACTTAACTATAAATCTAGCCTGCAAAAAGCAGATTGTAAAGCATAAGTGTTTTTAATTCATTAGACATGGGCAATTACAACTTGGCAAAATATATATATACATATTATTAGAACATACATGCAACAACAGCAACAAAACAAAGTGTGAAAGGAGGAGATCCCCCCCGCGATCTCAACAACCGCACAGTCGTTTTTCACTGTCTGCCTCCACTCGATCCTCAACTCCTTTTTACCACAGTGCATTCTGGGAGAATGAGAACATATGCAACCCTTCGGGTGTCCACACTCTGCTGGCCTTCACCGCTCGCAGTGAGCCAGTGCTTCATCTGCGCGGCGGCCCGCCGCCTGGTCCTGGCAATACGGGAACATCACAATGATCACTTGGTTGTTGTTGTTGTGTACGTTGTTGTGTACGTTGTTGTGTACGTTGTTGTGTACGCTGTTGTGTACGCTGTTGTGTACGTTGTCGTTTACGTTGACGCAATCGATGCAAATTCCCATTTTCACCTTTTGGTGTCTGGCCACGAGGGCACCGCAGATGAAGGAGATCAGCAAGCAGGCGAAAACAGCCAGGACGATCACGGCCGCCCTCATTGTCCCCATGAGACTGTCGGTGTCCTGGACCTGGACGGCGTACTGCACCACAGTCCTCCGGTGCACTTTACCCTTCACCGTTTCCACCGTCTCACAGGTGTAGACGCCAGAATCCGAAGAGGAGGGTCTGACCACGAGACCCTGGCTGAGCACAGTGTGTCGGGGGCCGGGGAGGAGGACGCTGTCGGAGAGGCGCCAGCTCACTGGGAGGTTTGTCTCGGGGGAACATGGGAGGAACTGCGCCGTATGCGCGAAGAGGTAGACGATGCCGGGTTTCGTTTCCACTGGGGAAGAAATCGAGGACAATAAGTGCATTCAAGTACGAACTCAGAGCAACAAGAATCAGGAAAGTACAATTTCTTCAATAAAGTCAAACTACAAAGTGCTATCAGTAAGAGCCACCCAAGTGTTGCCAAAGTGCTACTGCTGTTTTTATTCAAGGTGTCGTCGAAAAAGATCAGTTTTTGGTTTGCGACGGAAGATGTAGACACTTTCTGCTGTCCTGATGTCAATACGGAGCTTATTCCACCGCCGAGGAGCCAGGACAGCAAACCGTCGTGACTTTGTTGAGTGTTTAGTTCGCAGTGACGGAGCTACAAGCTGATTGGCTGAAGCTGAGCGGAGTGAGCCAGCTGGTGTGTACGGCTTATTACATTCTCAGCAAATTAAGGGCCCCCGATCACGCCCGGACGCGTCGCATCAGGCCTGGCAAAGCGTGATCGCCTGGCAAAGCGTGTCAGGCAAAACAGCTGATCAAATGAAAGCAACATTTGGTGAATGGATGCATGGAGCAGTTGCTGTTGCTCTGCAGTCGATTGAGGAGGAAACGATCTCCATTGTAATGCAATGAGTCCATTGTGATTAAAAACTAATATCAACCTTTCGAGTACCACAGTGACCGACATCAAAACAGGAAGGCGGTGGTAAAGTAGTAAAGGCTGCCTCCTGCTTGACTTAATGGCTTCCTGGGTCAACTGTGATGAGCGGCGCCGCGCCCAGCCTGGTGCCGAAAAGCTGAGGGCATTTTAACTTTTGGGCGCATCTACAACCGTCTGACAAAACGCGGCGCAGGAGAGGATCGCACACTATCGCGTTTCTGGCGACGCTTCTCCGCGTGACTGTAGCCAAACAAATAGTTTTCAAATCCAGATTTCACACGCATCACGCGTCCTGTATGAGCACATGAACGTCTTCACTTACGCTCAGGGATCGGGCACATCAAGATGTCTCCATCAGTCAAACTCTGAATCCTGCACAAGGCAAAACAGCTCTTTCAGAATGAAGCTCACGACATATAATTAATCATAAAAAAAAATAAAGATCTGAAGACATTTGACTTACACAGAGCCAACTAGTGCGCCGACAACAGAAACACACTGGCCTATGATTTTGTCCCAGCCACAGTACGGGTCCCTGGCAAGAAGGCAGTCATCGCACAACGTGTAGCGGCTGCAGTCCCTGACGTTCACCTGGACCGCGACGTCGTCGGCGCCGCTGTACAGCTGACCCTACAGAGACCGGGTTCACAGCGGAGCGTTGAGCTGCCTCCTCTACACCTTCACGATCGTAACTCTCTGTGAAGACCAAGCGAGAAATGAAACCCTCTAGGTGTTTCCAGCCCTACTGTCATGGAGGAGAGCTGGAGGAAGTTGATTGGCCGAGGAGTTTCAAACAGCTGCAGCTCCTCGATGACGCGGCCGTCCTCGCCGTCGAACCTCACTGCCTTCTGCAGCCAGCCGGAGTCTGTGGTGATGGGAGGGTGATGAGGGGGGCGGGAGGGGATATAATTATTCCAAGCTCAGAGTTCACCTGTGTGTGTGTGTTATTGGGGTAAATCCTCATTGCGTACCCGTGCCAATCAGCATAACGTGACGCTGCCGTCCATCCGCCGACGTGACTCGGTCCACGACGATTTTGGAGAACCGCATCCCCGTGCGGACCAGCAGCGGCTTGCCGGCCGCCGGCGCGACCGCCCCCTTCACCAGAGGGTGGTCCTTCATGAACACCAGGGTCTTGTCCGAGAGGTGGAGGGACGACGTCACACCTTTGGCACGCAGTTCATCGTTGATGCACTGTGAGAACACGACAGAAGGCCATTTGAGAGGCGGATGAGCGTGACCATCGAAAACAATCTGAATCAACATAACGAGACCTTAACTTGCTCTTCAAAGAGGCTTGATACTTGCCGAAGCAGGGTGAGGGGACGGCTCCTCTCCTGTGTATGTGTCCCAGCTCCCCGTGTCCCTCTCAGTTAAAAACGTCCCGCCGAGCACCTGCCTGATGTCGGACAGCTTGTACGCGCAGACAGCCGACTTGCTGCAAGCGTCCGAGGACTCCCTGTGACTGAATCAGAAAAAAAGACGTGCGATGCGGCGATATCCATCCAAAGCCACGCCCTCCGTGCCGTGGACACGTGCGACTCACGAGTTGGCGGTGAACGTGGCGTAGAAGACGCTGTCCCTCCAGTCGTTTTGGTCTCGGAGAAAGAACGCGTCCTGGACGAGGGACGGCGAGCCGACGTCGCTGAACGGGCATACCAAACGGGCCTTCAGGAAAGACGTCCACCTTCTCTGCAGGGTCCTTTCGCCCCCCAGGTCACTCTGAGGACGACACGCACGTCGGTCAGCTCACTTCACGCGCGTTTACGGCGGGCGCGGCCGTTTTGGAAGCTAATTTCGAAGGCCCACCTTACACACCCTGGCGATCCTCGACACCCGGACGCTGTCGCTGTATTCCTCCACGGCGCTCTCGGTGAAGAACAAGAAGACGGCGTCCTCGTCTTCAACCCTTGTTTTGTTCGCTTCAACGAGGCTTATGGAAATCATGGTGGGCTCTGAAAGCAAAACCGGTCAATGCGTCTTCGCCAAACAGTTCATTGCACCTCGCGTTGGGTGGTTTTGTCGCACCACGTCAGAGCAGCTTACCGTTTAACCAGGAGCGCCTCACTTCGGTGCTGATGGGGTTCAGTCCGTATCTCTGGAACGCCATCTCTGTGCCCAGAAAGTTGGAGGAAGCGGCCGAGTACAGCGTATTTCCTGCCAAGTGGAAAGGAAGAGCCGGCGCTACGTTGTTATTGTCCACAAGTGAAAAGCTGCCTGGACAAAACGGGGAATGAAGTGCCGAGAAACTCGTAGACGGTTGCGTGCTCACCATTCATAAGGGAGGTGAAGCGTTGGTAGGGGTCGAAAGGAACTTTGCCCTTGCCCGCCTGCTTGCTTCCCTGCAGGGAGATTTTCCCATTTATGAAAGTCTGTTGAATGAGGCAATAATGGGGGTGTCAAATTAATCTGTCAGGTGTGTGCTAGCTTAGCATGGCAGCATGAGGTAGCAGGTTCTTTTGGACAGAGCCATGCTCGGCGCTTCCTACACCTTGGTTGGAGTCTTTGTGCTAAGCTAAGCTACAGCACCGCGTTGGCTCTCGCTACATGTTCAACCGACAGACATGAGAGTGGTGTCACGTTTTCCATCGAACTCTCAGAAAGAGATCCAACGAGCGAACCTCACGAAACTGTTCCCCTCCCGTTTCTCCCATGCTACACACCGTGTCACCATGACTTCCCGCTGCAAGAAACGCGGCGCTCACAACGCGGCGCGGCTCCCGTCACAAGTACACGCCGCAGTATCTGGAACCTCTGGGAGACTCACCATGTAGTCACACCCCGGGTTGAAAGCGTTGGTCCCACACACCAGCATTGTGCCGTTCTCCGTCGTGTGGAGGCTGCGGATGAAGTTATCACACTCCTGTCGGGAGAACAAATGGGGTTTATATGAATTTAAAAAAAAAAAAGATATGCTGTGTTTGGTTAAAGAAGAAAAATGCTTACTTTACCTTCATGCCCTTGCCCTTCATTTGACAGAGGGATTTGTCTTCTGGACTGACCGTCCATTCGGCCTTGAAGAAAAGACATTTAGCAATGAACCAGAAACTCTTGTGTGGAGGTAGAGATATAAAGGAGACGCGTGCTATTAGAAAGTAGTTCTGTACTTATATTACATGTCTTTTTTTAAAGCTTGCTTTACTGGAACGTCTTTCTTCGTACGTGCTCGACTATCGAGAACTGATTGCAGCACACTCATCACAAGTCGTGACCGTGACTGAGCGACAGCAGCGAAGGCCCGGGCGGCCTAAACCACAGTGTTTACCTCGCCGGTCTTTTTGGCGATGTCGTCCAAGCTGAGCGTGAGCACTTTCCCTCGGGCACCGACGACGAGCTGGCGGACGTCGTCTCTTATCGCCAGAGAGCTCAGGCTGTCAAAGCCGGACTCACTGAACTGTTTCAGGTCCAAGTCTGAAGCGGACCAAAGGTCAAGGAGCAAATCCACTTTTATCACAGATCAGTTGTTAAATGTGTTTTGTTCGTACTGCATCTTTTGTTTTCGTGAGTATGCGTTGCTGCAGCTGCATGCTGGGATTTGTGCTACCCCTCATATAGAAATGTTCTCCCTGTGTAAATTCATAAAGCGTGATAAGTATTGCGCACACGTGTATTTAGTGTCATTCCCCCTCAAAGTGCCATCTCTTAAGAGTAGCCTGTTAGGTGCTTTACCTTGGAAGGAAACGCTCCTGCGGGGTGTGCTTACTGCGAGGCCTCCGCTCATGATGAGAAGGAAATAGCTGAGCACCGCAGGAGCTCTCATCATGTCCTACAACTCGGCAGGAACACAACAGTTTAGAGGAACATGTTTTTCCTCAAAGTTGGCAGAATTTGGGTCAAATATTCACCATCATGCATGCTGTTCACAGAAGACAACAGCAATCATTTATCCTTGCATTGACTATGCTGTCTTACTTCCTCAATCCAATTTACAATGCTCAATTAGCATGACTCTAACAGGAATGTAATGCGTTTGTTTTTCTACTGTATTACTTACCTGTTAGTGGTCTCGTTTTCTGGGAGGAAACACGTGACTGCTTCGCCGTACTTGTTGTTTAGATGTCAGTGTTTTCGTGCTCTCCTGACTTGAGATGCGGATCTCCAGCCGTATCCACAGTGACGGTTCTGGACCGCGCACCGAACCGTCTCGGACCAAGCCTTATGATTAAGCGGTTTTCGACAGTGAAACATCACAATAAACACGTTACAACCAAAGACTACACAAGCGATTAATCCCACAGTTTGTGCCGCGCAGAGGTGCTGAAGTTTTGAGAGTAAATGTGCACATGTTTGTGGGGCAGTACAGCCTCGAACCGCTGGAGGGAGCCAAACGGCCACGGCTGCAACGTAAAGTCATGACACTGTTACCAAAGTTTATTGAAGTTAAATTGAACGTGCATTACCGTAATGCACGTTCACTTGACGTAAAGTGTGCCGCCTGGCAACGACGACGTGAGTCTGGAACGATTATCAGAAACGAGCTACGTTTTCCTCATATATGCTTACTGTTTCTCGCCTATGACAGTACAAAAAAATTGAAGTGCGTTATTACTAGAATATAAATAATTCAATAAATCGTTGCTAATTAATTTATTAACATATTAGCTTCCTGTAATTTAAGAACCACACTAACATAGTGTCTGATACACCATAGGACCTATGTTACTCTTATATTTTTGCTTTCAATTTCTCCTTCGTCCTTGGCAACCTGACCTTTAATGTTACTTGAAAAATCTAGGTGTTTGTCTTAGTTCCAACAACAAAGATCTAAATATTGGTAGATTTAAATATGTTCATGTAAGCATGGATGGTCTTGTTCAATTATGTGTTGAAGGACGGAGCAAGCGTTTAAATACCAGTTGCATTGCAGACGTTACGCATCTAAAAGAATGTTCTTTCTGAGAAAGTATGGAAACATGAAGCTTTCTCACATAAACATAATTCACAAACATCTTCACAGTATGCGATGCCCTCTAATATTTAATTATTTCCTTCTCGTTAAGCTTTAAAAAAAAAAGAAGTGATGGAGAGCATTGTGCTGTATATTTCTTTCCAGCTCATTTTATACATTAAAAAACAATTAAAGTGTGAATCAAGTTCATGTTCCTTAAGCCACGCCCCCGTATTGTGAAACGCGTGGCCCCGCCCCCTCTAATATTATTATGGGCGTGGAATTTCCGGTATTTTTGGCGTCAGGATTTTTAGGTTTCACAGTGTGCGCGTGTGTCATTGGTGTACGTGCGTGTATGTGTGTGCGAGTGCGTGTGTGTTGCGTGAGTGAGAGAGGTCGCCGTGTGGTCGTACGCGTTCACAGCCCGGACGCTGTCACCGCCTTGCACCGCAGGCAGGCGCCGCGCTCCTACATGCGAGTTCACCGCCGCGGCTCCATAATCGTTGGCCAGCAATGACCGAGAGCCCCGCGACCAAGCCGGCCGACGGGGATGCGTGTCCGCGGGTGAAGAACGGACTGAAGCCCGAGAGGAACGGCTTGGTGAAGAGCCTCCGCCGCTGCCATGAGCGGCAGCCCAAGCGCCACTGCCACCCCGAGGAGGAGGAGGTGAGGCCCGGGGATGGGGACGGGGATGGGGACTCGGAGGCTGATGTAGCCCGGGGACGCGTCCGCTATGTGGACCCGGAAACACGTCCCTGTCACCTTCATCGACTCGTGCTTTAACAGGACACGACTCGATAAAACAGCCCCGCTGCTCATTAGCTGACAGTGTGTTGCCTTCGAGCAACGGTTCTCTGTCTCCCTTTTAGAGTTTTGAGTACAAGCGCCTGAATTCCAGACAAAAAACTATAGTTTAAAGGAGTTTCGCACGATGTTAACATAATACGCTCTCTCAAAACACGAAGCAAACGCTTTCCACGAGCCATAACGATACCCTGTTTGCTTCGGCGCCATCATACTGGCACTAAGCAACGTTTGAATGTATTAAAATCTTGACTTTATGAATGGGCTTATGATGCTCCCCACCGGTCCCGCTATTTATTTTGTACAGGCGCGTGTGACAGCTCCACAATGTTGACCGAAATCTGTCTCTGGGAAGTGATTAATATGCATGCCGAATTTAAGAAGAGCAATATATGTAACCCCACTTTGTGTCTTTTGGTTAGGCTTGACGAACTGGAGTTGGTGTAGCCCCTAGCAATTTCAACAACAACAAAAAAAAAAAATACTAATCACACAGTATCCCATGATGCTGCTGTTGCACCAGAGCCAGTCAAACTACTTGGAGAAGTTTACATTTCCTCCCATTAGTTGACATTGTGTTATGCTTGGAAGGAGTGCTGTGTGTGTTTGGGTGTGTAGTGGAAATAATTATAGTATACGGGCTTCTCCTCTCAACCTCAAAGTGAACTATAAACATTTCTCAATTTGTTTCTGCATTGGCTGCGATTTTCTGGTAAATCTTTGTCTGTTAACGAGTATGGCGGGTGTGTAACGATCAGGGATTACAGGGGAGACACTGAACTGGTTAGCGACTGTTCAGTTGAAGCTTTCCATTGAGACAGCATGCATGCTGGGGAAACTACCTTTTTCCAAAAGAGGATAAGGAAAGTTCACCCCCCCCCCCCTCTTCTCACCCTATTCAGTGCACCGTCTCTAACCATCCCAATTAACGTGTCCCCTCAGACGGTGTGGTGTTGAGATGCTGTCGATGCACACGAGCACTGAAACATGCAGTTTTGCATCAGACTGGTTGTGAGGCTAAATACACAGCGGGACACTTTGGTTTTAAGCTCTCTCCTAAGATTTGACCTGAGGAATACAGGCGACATCAGGGAGATGTCGTCAACTGGCATCTTCCAAACCAGATCCAGTTTGATTCCCCGCCCTCCCCCTCCTCCACCAAGAAAAACTGGGCCTTCAGCCTGGTGACTGGACCTCAGCTGATTACGGTTTAGTGCAGATGTCAGCGTTTGCTGCTGGTGTTTAGGTATTTGAAAAAAAAGGCATGACCGGTCACATGCAGCGCCTAATAGCCGTGAGCACACAGAGACAGCGCGCATGATGAGGGAATTATATAACGCTTGTGAGCTTATGTCCGTTTGGACAGAGGAAAAGAGAGAGAGGTTGACTTGTCTTTATGACGAATCATCATGACCATGTTATGGTCATGACCGCGTTGCCGGCCACTCGGCACATATACAATCGGCTCTTCCCTTATTTGGCAGTCAAATACTCCCTCCCTGGCATTTGTTGTACACTGTTTTCTTTCCTGTATGGTCGGTGTTCAGCTGCACCAGAGCTAATGCCTTCTTATCTTCCCCCTACTTACACTTTGCCTGCACATAAGGCATCTTTTTATAAAATAAGACACAGAAATATCAGCCTTGTTTTTTTGGTCCCCACTAGAACAAAAGGACAGGGTGTGACAGGAAGACAGGATCTACATTTATATAAAGTATTCAAAACGTGAAACTGTATTCAGCTTAGGTGTAAGTCGCTGTGTTTGCATAGGGAGATAAGTTGTACCTTTTTACAGGCTAGGCTTGTGTACATGGAGACAATGTTGACTCTTTTTTCAACTTTGTAATTAAAAAAAAAAATATATATATATATATATATATATATATATATATATATATATATATATATATATATATATATATATATATATATATATATATATCTCCACACTACCGTTTAAAAGTTTGGGGTCACCCAGACAGACAAATTTTCAGTTTCCTCGCAAGTTCTCACATGGAATAGTCTTCATTTCTAAGAACAATAACAGACTGGTGAGGTTCACATGAAACTTCTCTTTTTCTGGCCATTTTGAGAGTATAACCCAGTCAAACCCACAAATGTGATGCTCCAGATACTCGACTAGCTCAAAAGAAGGCCAGTATAGCTTCTCTCACCAGCAGAACTGTTTTCAGCTGCTAACATCATTGCACGAGGGTTTTTATGGGTTTTCTAATCATCCATTAGTCTTCTAAGGCAATTAGCAAATACAATGTACCATTAAAACACTGGAGTGATAGCCTCTATACGCCTATGTAGATATTTCATTAAAAACCAGACAATTCCACCGAAAATAGTCATTTACCACATTAACAGTGTATAGAGTGTATTTCTGATTAATTTAATGCTATCTTCATTGAAGGAAACAGTGCTTTTCTTTGAAAAATAAGGACATTTTTATGTGACCCCAAACTTTTGAACGGTACAGTACATCAGGGATTACACTAAAATTGGCATGTTCTTAACATTACGTAGCCACAGCGGACGCTTTAACTCATGAAGCCCACAAAAAACACTAATATGCACTGAAAGATACTATTACTTTTGAGAACATTTGACGGACGCTCCTATGTGC
Source organism: Clinocottus analis (assembly GCF_023055335.1). Taxonomy (NCBI): domain Eukaryota; kingdom Metazoa; phylum Chordata; class Actinopteri; order Perciformes; family Cottidae; genus Clinocottus; species Clinocottus analis. The sequence continues at coordinate 2,954,846 of NW_027175898.1, forward strand.
CAAAAGTCATCTTTACGTCACAAATCCCAGGCACTTCAATTTGAATTTTTGGCTCCCCCATGTCGCCCAGGTCCATGCGGCGTCGCACCATGGCGGCCTGTACAGCCGGCCCTTCCTGGAGTCGTTCGAGGAGACGCCCATGCTGGTGGCGGTGCTCACCTACATGGGCTACGGCATCCTCACCGTCTTCGGGTACCTGCGCGACTTCCTCCGCCACTGGAAGATCGAGCGGTGCCACATCGCCAGGGAGAAGGAGGAGCAGAAGGTGAGGGGGAGAGGGAGGGAATTGCCCTTTTTGTCGTTTTGTTTTTTCTTCCCGATTTGCATCGGCAGATGCACACGCAGTCGGCTCACTTTGCCCCCGACACGACCTACAGGAAAAGAAGGCCAGACTGAACCGACTTCACCCCTCGGATCATTCGATGAAATGTTCAACTTCTCTTTAACTTCTCTTGACAATTCTGCGGAAAAAGAATGTGCACATTGCAATGTTTTTGTCACATTTTCTTTTTTTCCTGAAACGTGTCCTTGACCGGCGTTATGTAACCTTTTGATAATGAGGCCCATTGTTAAGTGTTTTGATTACGTCGAGGAAAGGAAGCGGGAGAGATAAACGCAGGGAAGTTGTGAAATGGGCCCCGCGGGACATGCCCGCATGTTATTCTCCTGAGAACCCAGGGAAATGAATTTGAATGTTGAGGAAAATATTCCTGTATTTCTTTCCTTCCAGCTGCACCTGCCAAAAGTATACATGACCTGTAGTTCTCTGAGGTCACCGGTAGTTTTTATACCCTCCTCGTCATGCTCTCTCTCTCTCTCTTCTTTCACCTGTAGGACTTTGTGCCCCTCTACCAGGACTTTGAGAACTTTTACACCAGAAACCTCTACATGCGTATAAGAGACAACTGGAACCGGCCCATATGCAGCGTCCCGGGGGCCAAAATGGACGTGATGGAGCGAGCGTCCCGCGACTACAACTGGACTTTTGAGTAAGAGAGACATTCATTCAAGGCTGTAATGTATAAGTCAACATGAAGGTATATGCTGACACATGAAGGAGAGCCGGCGGCACTCCTGGGACAATAGGAAGCAGACGTGTGCTGTTTGGTTAAGAGTTAGTTCAGACTGCGCTGCCACCCTCCTGCTCTCCAAATACCAACGGGGCAAGGGACACATTTCACTTTAGAAAATAAGACGTAATGTTACTCGTCTGGAATAACGCCGAGCAGTGCTGTGCACCAGCTAGAAAGTTGCAATGTCATGTTGTTAAGTTTCAGAAAAGAGGAAACTGGTATGAAGCAAAAGTCAAACTTGAGCTTTGAATGTGTTTTTATATATTGGCTTCTGCTGTCACTGTTCTTTTTATCTGTGTTATACCTTTTAACAAATGTAAAAAAAAGCAACTATTTTGTAACCATTTTTATTGATTATTCTGACTTTCACTATCTCAAATGAATTGATTAGAATTTTTTGGGGACTTTTAAAATGTCAAATTCCAAAAAGTCCCAGAGCTGCGGCTGATGTGCATCCTTGAGTAAATTGGGTATTTCAGCTGAGCAACATGTACGCAGGCAGCAGCGTGCAGAGACGAGCTGGTACATTTAAAGTTTTGCTAAATCCAGTTGGAAGTTCGGAAAACACATTTTTTCGTCTCAAAAGAAGCTTTAAATGCGTCCGATTCTACCGTCCAATCGATGCAAAAGAGGCCTCCACAGGAAGTTCCTCGTCAGCTGCAGCCAGCTTGGTCGATTTCAAAACACCTCCTCTTTGCGGCCTTTGTTCTATTTCTCATGTCAAGGAACATGAAGCCAGGGGAGTAAACTGTAGCTCAACTACCAGAGTACCAAATCAGAACACATCTCTTGGAGATTAATATGGCCCAAATCTCCCAAAAATTCTCCCTCGCAGATTGCATTCAAAGTGAAACTTGTGATGCGCGTCGTATTGACATTGTTAACCGATTGTGCCCTCTGTCTCCCCCCCTTATGCAGTTACACGGGCCGGGTGGTGCAGGACGTGATCAACTTGGGCTCCTACAATTACCTGGGCTTCGCGGAGAACACGGGTCCGTGTGCCGCCTCCGCGGCCGAGGTCACGGCGAAGTACGGCGTCGGAGTTGCGAGCACCAGGCAGGAGATTGGTACAGTCACACGCCGAAACACAGACGCGCCGGCGACACTCGCTGTCACTAGAGCTGAGCAGCAGGAATGTGGTGGGGGGCTGTAGGGAGGAGGGGGGAGACAGTAAAGAGAGAATAATGGAGCGGTTTGTTTTGTGGCACAGTGGAAACTAGCACGGTCAATTTTCTGTCTTGGCAAGGTTGTGTGCAAATATCGCAAAGCGTTGTTCAGTATCTGGGCTTCATTTGTCCTGCACTACAGATATTGGGTTTCTTAACAGGTGCACGACAAAAACCCTCGCGGTGCCTCAAGGTGCTTGTTTAAACAAAAGTGTTGAACGTATTAATCCTGGCAGCGTTGCAGTGATGACATCACTCCAGGAAGTCAAGGAATATACCAACCATCTCCTAGCAGAAGATTCCTATTGAATGGGCTGATCTGAGAGGGGTGTTGATCTGCTTGTGTAATCCTCATCAAGAAAGCCAATCAACCAATTTACCAAACAGTCCATGTCAGGCTGACGTAGAGGTTTTGTTTGGTACGGTAACAACCTGTGAATCTCCATCTCAGGCAACCTGGACGGACACGAGGAGATGGAGAAACTGGTGGCTAAGTTCCTGGGTGTGGAGTCGGCCATGGCGTTTGGGATGGGGTTTGCGACCAACTCCATGAACATACCAGCACTGGCCGGCAAGGTAAGTCCATCCAGTGGTGGATGTCTTGTTGAAGCACACTTAATCCTCATTCTTTTAGCTTGCCGTTCGTTTCCTTGTCAGGTTTCCTTTATCCTTTGTCTCGGCTCTTTCCTCTTATTCCTCCCCCTCTTCCTGCTCACTGTCACTCACTCTACCTTCTACGAATATTCGTTTTCTGTATATAATATAATATGTATGGGAGTGTATGCACTCGCTTACATATTTACCTTTTTGATTCAATATTTTTCCTACCGGAGCACATTTGCTGTCGCTTTAACTTTTAACGTTGCGTAACACCACGACACGAAAGCGTCCCATGGCCTTGTGAGTCAGGAGAAAACACTTCCTGTTGGCACGAGCAACTGGTGACTCGACTGCGGTTCAGATTGGGAAATAAATCAATCAATTCCAACCTGTACGGTTTGGTCACACTGCTGCCATTGTTGCTCTGCAGGTAGACACCTCACCACATAGTTGCAACGTCAGGATTAGTTGCTCAATGGCTTTTCTTAAATGGGCCAACAATAAAGCAACACTGTCTGCTGCCTCCGATGGATATTGCACAAATCCGGTGTGTGAGTCGTGTATAAAGGTTGCCTGGTGTCCCGCAGGGCTGCCTGATTCTGAGTGATGAATTGAACCATGCCTCCCTGGTCCTGGGCGCCAGACTCTCGGGGTCCACCATCAGAGTCTTCAAACACAACAGTGAGTCTGTGATCCCAATCAGGTCCTTTTAAGTATGTACATTTTTCTGTCTCCGTTTGTAAATCATCACTTCCTTCTTCAGAAGCCTCTTTAGCTTTCAATATTTTTTTCAGGACATATGTAATTGATTTACCTTATGGCTCTACCTAATAATGTTTTTTCTTTGTTATCCTTCCATATGCATGTGATCACTTGATCTCATCACTTTGCATACACGCGCTACTGGAGAGTTGGCGCCGCATTCCACGGCTCGGGTTACGTCGTGTATCATAAGCTGAGAATTTTGAAATTTTGATGAATAGAATAAATGACGGATGCTTCCGTTTCAGCGCTCTCCTTGTACTGTTCATGCTGGCTCACTGTCACACTTGAATAGAAATAAAGAACAACCTTTGTTAACTTTATTCCTGACACCTGCGCTTTTTCCTGGCAAAACTCAGAATGTCCGAGTCATATCGGCATTCACTTTGTTGTGTCTTCTTTCTGTATCACACAAACACGCTTCTCCCACACGCAAGGGGATAAGAGCTAGCTTGGCTACCAATCTTTCAACATTTGGCAATTAGCTATGAGCTAACTAGCCCAAATATCTCAGCTTGCCACCCAGAACCAGTTGCTTTGTCTATTTTTTACTGTTAAGTCTTGTTAAATGTATCGTATCTTACAAACCAAATGTATTGTTCGATGTAATGTTCGAAAAACAAGAGCAATATCATTGAAGAATTTGACTTTGTTTATTAAGTTTTATTAAACACCCAGTATTCAGTATTGTGGTCCATGCTTTGTTAGGGGCTGGATGTTAACGGTCGAGGCTGGTGGATCATGTTCTTCTCGTGAATCCCGAGCAGACAAACACCTGCGAGTGGTTTCATGCTACCGCTGCTGATACCATAACTTTAATTTTGTGCCATTACTTGTCTCTTGATTTTCCTGTCAGATATGCAGAGCCTTGAGAAACTGCTGAGAGAGGCCATAGTTCACGGGCAGCCCAGGACTCACAGACCATGGAAGAAGATCCTCATTGTGGTGGAGGGCATTTACAGGTGTGATTACATCACAAGAAATATCTTAAATAAAATGATCTTTTCAGGTATTTTACAGTTGCAGTTAACTAGGTTAAAGGCCTCACTGGTCCAAAAGCAGTGAAACACAAAAGGAGTTGCCACCTATTAAAATATTGATTTCCTTCCTGGTTTCAACATGAACAATGCTTACTTTAGTTGCACAAGCAGTAGTTGCATCACATTCTGTGCATCGGTAACGCTTTTCAATCAACAGACTTGGGATTTTTATTTTAAGAACGGGTCAAATGCAATCCAATTATTTACATGCTTACTGACAAATAAGCAAAGCATGTTAATCAGACACTTCACATCTTGCACAAACGCATGCCACCAGAAGCAGCTCCTATCTTTGGTTCCATTGGACTCAGCAGTATCAACACTCCCGGGAACTGGATTGCTGGTTGACGGAGCTGATTCGGTGCTTGGTTAGCTCTTGGTTACTTTAATCCGCCTGACTGGGCGGCTGCAAGAGGTTGCACTGTACAGCGCCACTGTGCAAAGCAAATCTTGCTTTTTCCCTGTGACATTACGACAGTATTCCCGCGAGTTTGGACATGTGAACTGAATATTT